>NW_006203793.1:58916-72709 GCF_000334495.1 Tupaia belangeri chinensis
TATATACATTCCACTATTTCCTACCCTCTGCTATTTCCCATCCTCCTCCCACAGTCTTTGATATCTGGGGTTGGTTTCCATTCCTTTTTTACTTTTTCCCACATTTTATTGATTCACAAAATATCTTAGTTAATATAACTACTTTGAATAGCCAGTTTAGCTGATATATACATATCTGTGAACACATGTTGACTTTAGGCATAAAATTCTCTGAGTAGAATGAATATATTGCCAAGTAACACCTAGCTGAGGCTATATAGCTTACTGTGGTCACTAAATAAGTATTTTTGAATATATTTTTCAATGTCAAGAAAAGCAGTTTTACCTTTAATAAATTTAAATTAAAAAATGTTGAGAGCTTTGCTTAAAGCTTAAATTCAGAAACAAGTTAGGACTCTGTTCAAATAGTAGATACATGAACCTACTGACAGCTCAAGACAAGACAAAAATCCTTAAATCTGGAACACAAAGCATAGAAGAAAATCAGTAATGTTTTAGTTAAATGTCATAAGATTCTATTTCACCAGTTCAGTCTCATGTACCTAAACTATCTTCTATTGTGGTCTGATCTTTCCATTTAAATTCTGGAAGACAAGATTCAACTCCAGACTTGTCCCTACCATTAAGTTGGCCATTTTCTTAGTTGTTTTTGAACTCTTATTTCTGTGTCTGACTTTATTTTTCCTGATATAGCACTTCCTTCAGAACTTCTAGGATAACTGGTCTGGTGTGGGTAAATTCTTTTAGGTTTTGTTTTCCTGAGAATGTTCTTGTCTTCTCTTCTTATATGATAGATAATCTTGCTGAATATAGTATTATTGGTTGAAATTATTTTCACACAACTCATTGAGTATATTTTCCCATTCTTTCTTTGCTCACATTGTTTCCAATGAAAACTCCACTGTTAGCATGATGGGATATCCTTTGTAAGTAACTTGATGTCTCTCTCTTGCCAGTCTTAGTATTCTGTCTTTGTGGTTTTGGTCAATCTGGCTATAATGTGTCTTGGAGATTTTCTTCAGTTGATTCTATTTAGGGTCCTTTGTATTTCTTGGGTCTGGGTCATTGAAAGCCTCTTTAAGTTTGGAGAGTTTTCTTCTAGCATTACATAGAATAGATTATCAATGCCCTATTAGTCTCTTCACCTTCTGGGATACCAATTATCAAAATGTTTGAATGTTTAATAGTGCCTAGTATTTCTTGTATATTATTCTCATATTTTTGGGCTATTTTCTTAGTCTTTGTGGTAGATCTTTCTAGCCCAATGATTCTATCTTCTACATTTAAGATTCAATGTTCTGTATAATCTAGTACATTTTTAAAACTTTCAAGGAAGGTTTTGACTTTCTGTATTATAGCATTCATCTCTAACAGTACTGTTTGATTCTTTTTTTATGGTGTGCAGTTCTTCTTTCAGATCTTGCTAAAACTTCCTCACTTCCTGTAACTCATTGTCTCTTTTCTCCTGCCTCTGCTGGAGTTCAATGTCTCTCTTCTCTTTTATCTCTGTTAGCTTTGTCATTATGAATGTTCTAAATTTTTCGTCAGACATTTTCATGAGTTCCATTGTACTGTCTGTGGATGAAGAGGAGTTATTCTTTTCCATTGAGGGAGAGATATTTTCTTGGTTTCTCCTAGTTCTTGTGCCTCTGCAGTGATTTCTAGTCATCTAATGGGTTATTTGTTTCTTCCTAATTTCTAGAAGTTCAATCTGAGTGTTCAGAATCATGCAGGAGGAGATCTGCAAACTATATACTGTTCCTTTTTTCTACCTTTGTATGACAGATTCAGTTGGAATTGAGGAATATGTTGACACTAATAGTATTCAGACATTTGGGTATGGTTCACTTAGACCTGTCTAGTCACTCAGTGCATGGAGGCTGAGAAGCAAAGTTATGAGGTAAAAGAAAAAGTATAAGAAAACAGATAAAGTGAGAAAAAAGGAAAAAATAGTTATTTTTTAAAGAAAACAAAAAATGAAAAATTGAAAGCACTAGTTCTCAGCTCCCTTGCAGGATTCAGTCTTCTTTTGAAAGCCTGCCCTTTTTGCTTCTCCTAAGTGGGAGGGAGTAAGGGGGATTATTAGGAAGATAGAGGAGTTTCTGGGAGCCAATAAAATACTTTATCTTTAAAAAATAAAAAGAGAAAAATGAAAGAAATGTAAAGACAGAGAGAGATGGAGAGAGAGAGAAAGAGAGAGAGAGATTCAGGGGGCTCTACAAGGATTAACTCTCAACAGAAAATCTTCATTTCTCTTATTTACTGAAAACACTAGTTCTTAGCTCTCACAAAAGGACTCAGTCTTCTTCTGAAGGCCTGCCCTTTTTGCCTCTCCAGGGTGAATTCTCAGCAGAAAATCCTCATTTCTCTTAATCCCTGAAAGCACTAGTTCTCAGCTCCCATGCAGGACTCAGTCTTCTGAAGGTCTGCCCTTTTTGCCTCTCCAGGGTGAATTCTCAGCAGAAAATCCTCATTTCTCTTAATCCCTGAAAGCACTAGTTCTCAGCTCCCATGCAGGACTCAGTCTTCTGAAGGTCTGCCCTTTTTGCCTCTCCAGGGTGAATTCTCAGCAGAAAATCCTCATTTCTCTTAATCCCTGAAAGCACTAGTTCTCAGCTCCCATGCAGGACTCAGTCTTCTGAAGGTCTGCCCTTTTTGCCTCTCCAGGGTGAATTCTCAGCAGAAAATACACATTTCTCTTATTCCCTAAAAGCACTAGTTCTTAGCTCCCATGGAGAACTCAGCTCAGTCTTCTTCTCAGCTACAGGTTTTTATATATGGGATTAATTATATTGAAAAATACCCCTTCTATTCTGTTTTTCTCACAGTCTTAATCATTAAGTGCTGTATTTTTTCAAATGCTGTTTCTGCATTAATTGATATGATCTTTTTTTTTTGAGAGAGAGGTTTTTGCTATAGGGTGTGTGCACTCACTAGAGAGACATGCAGAGATAGAGAGACAGAAAGCAAGAAATCACTCCCCAGGGGGGATGGCCATGCTGCAATCCCTTCTCCTCTATTCTCCTCTCAGGATCCTGGGCACGCATGCACATGCGTCTGGCATGAGTTTAAGCCACCAGGTCTGGGACTTGAACCACAATCGACTACATGGGAGTCCAGCAACATGGCCATTACCCTAACTGCTGGTCCCACTTTTTATCTTTTCTTCTACTATTATGATATATTACATCTGTAGTTTTGCATATGTTGAACCACTCTTGCATCTCTGAAATAAAGGTCACCTTGTTATGGTGTATAATCTTTTTAATGTATCATTGAATATGATTTTCTAGTATCTTAATGAAAAAATTTGCATCTATATTAATAAGAGATATTGGACTGTAGTTTTCTTTGTTGTGTCCTTGTCTGTTTTGGTTATCAGGATGATGGAGGCTTCATTAAATGATCTGGGGAAGATTTCTTCCTTTTGAGTCTTCTTTTTTTTTAAAAAATTCAAAAGTTTATCACTGAGGCATTTGAAAAATGAAGGAAGACTTTTTAAGAAGCAGAGCCACCAGAAAAAAGGGTTCTTCTTTGTTCAGGTAGAGAGAGAGAGAGAGAGAGAGAGATCCCCATCTTGGGAGCATACATAGGACAGGAAACTTCCAGCAGGATTTTTGAAAATAGTTCTTGGATATGCTAATTTTGAGTGACCTGTCCTGGAATGGTGGAGCAAAAAGGCAAGGTGGGTTGTTTATGCCAATTTATGGGGAATACAAGAAAGTGAGTCTGGAGTGCTGGTGATTTCTGCCACAACATTTTGCTGGGAGTGACTTACTGTGCCCAGACCTATTTCTCTCCATAGTTAAAGACATGTTTTATGTGTGATGAAACAATTGAAAAAAAATATATATATACACATAAGGAATTGTTAAATATGGAGATTTACAAAAGGACAAACACATTCTGCTACTATGTGGCACATAGTAATTTTCAGCAGACAATGCATCCACTGAGAACAACTAGAAAATAAAATTGCAGATGTTATATACATAAATGCTACTGTTGGCTTTAGAATTAAAGAAGACTAGAGTGGTGAAAATCTGGAGAGGGATGAATCACAGAGTACATGGACGAAGTGTAATTGTTTTCTCTGTCAGCACTTGCCAATTTGGGCTACAAGGATAAACATGAATATTGAGTTTGGCTGAGGCGCAGGGCCATAACTGGGGGTAGAGTAGTGAGATGTGAAGACCAGATACCAACAGAATTTTTTTTGTATTTCTCTTTAGCAGTCGCTTGACTCAACATCTTTCTGTCTGCTCTATACAATGAAAATACAAACTAAATGAGAATAGAAAAAAATAATTAAAGCATTAAATTGTACAAATTACAAATCTGTTCCAAAATAGACTTACATTAAATAAAATATGCATTTCAGTAAGAGACCGACAGTGAATGACTGCATTCTGGGAAGCTTCACATCTTGGCAGGGCCAACACTCATGGGAGAAGCTACCGAATACACACCCAATCGCAGTTTGCAGCGGGGGTCTTACTGCCAACCTGTGAGCTACAGCTAGCATGTCATTAACATCACGTGTGCAGGAACTGGCTTTGTTTGGGAAAAGGGTAAACAAGCTCTGGCCTCAATGCGAGTTCATTACAACCTCTTGGGAATCTCACCAGCTGCCTGCGCAGTACAGTTTCAAATGTAAACATGTTAAGGTAAGCAGACAACTCTTTAGAAGCCCAACCACATTTCCTTGCTGTATTTATATTGGACTCTCCAGCTACAATGGCGGTCATGAAGATGGTCTTCTTCAGGATTGTTGGCAATCAAGACTTGAATGGAAAATAATTTAGAACATTAAGGTATCAAATACATAGCCGGTTTCTCAAATTTTCAGACATCTGTCACTGCATAGGGTAGAAACCTAAAAAGCAAATCTGATGGGAAAAACCCCACTTTTTTATATTTATATTTTTAAATTTCCAGAGGGTGTATGTGCTCATCAGAGAAAGGGTAAAAGCACTCACCAGTGGGGCATAATCATCCCACAATTGTTTTTCCTCCATTCCTCCTTTCCATCAGGATTTCTGTATGCATGAACACAGGCCCAGCATGTTTTTCAATATATTAGGGTCATGATTCAAATTATGATTGGTCCTGTGGAATACAGCTTGATTAATCACTGTGCTATGGTGCCAGTCAAGTAAGGTTTGCTATTTTTGTTTGTTTTATTTTGCATTTTGTGCTGAATCAAAAATATTATTAGAATATAGGAACTGCTGGTAGGACCATGAACATACTATCAGCAAAGGCGCTAGGTACAAGGTTGTGCCACAGGTAGATTATGCATTATCAAAACTGTAGACCATACCTGAGTAATTTGTTTTAGAAAGAGATTTTTGCTATAGGGCATGTTTGTTCACTAGAAAGATAGAGGCAGAGAGACAGAAAGTGAGAAATCACCCCTCAGGGAGGAGGGCCATGCTGTAATCCCTTCTCCACCATTCTCTTGGGATTTTGTGCACACACCCACATACACCTGCTGTGAGTTTCAAGTCATTGGGTCCAGGACTTGAACCACAGTCAACTATGTGGGAGTACAGTGACATAACCATTATGTTATCGGCTGATCCCACCTAGTGATATTTAAAACCTTTGTAGAAAGAAGACTCTGGGAATAGATGGCTTCATCCAATATTTAAGAAAGAATACCAATATTTTATAAACTTTTACAGAGAAAGGTAAAACTTTTTCAATATTTTCTTTGAAGGCAGTAGAACTTTCACACCAAAACATGAAAAAAACATTACATGAAATTAAAGTGGTAGGTCAATATGAATTAAAGTACAAAAATCCTAAAATTAAAAAAGAAAATCCAGTCATAAGTACAAACTATATCATGATCAAGTGATGATTATTAGATGAATCAAAGGCTGATTCAATTTAAAAAATTTACTTTAATTTGTTCATTTCTTTTTATCACATCCTTTTAAATGTTATATTTCCATTCAGTTTTACCATACCATTCTTTATTTGTTATTTGTTATTATTGATTTTATTTTACCTTATATTCAAGCACTGTACATTGCCACAGCTTGTGAAATTAAATTTTGCAGTATAAATACACTACACAACCAGTCTAGTAAAAGATATTATCATACAGATTATCATCAACAGACATTCCTCCATTTCTGAATTCCTTAAATATCTTGTCTCTATTTCTGTCCTGATTTTCTTCCTCTCACCATTCCCACTTCCTACCATCTTTCTACACTGTCTCCAGTATTCATAACATACTCCAGTCTTTCAGTTTCCACCATAGAGTCCAGATATTTGGTATATATTAACTGAAGATATACAAAGTCTCACTTTTAAGTCTGGTTTGCATCACTCAGCAGTAAATCTTCCATATTTGTTCACTTTCTATCAAATGCCAGGGTCTTGTTGATTGATATAATTTATACGACTGAGCAGCCTTGGCTGCTATGCCCAACATTTGGGATATATTGAATACATGGTGTGTGTCTTTCAAAGTCGAATATAGGAACTGCTGGTAGGACCATGAACATACTATCAGCAAAGGCGCTAGGTACAAGGTTGTGCCACAGGTAGATTATGCATTATCAAAACTGTAGACCATACCTGAGTAATTTGTTTTAGAAAGAGATTTTTGCTATAGGGCATGTTTGTTCACTAGAAAGATAGAGGCAGAGAGACAGAAAGTGAGAAATCACCCCTCAGGGAGGAGGGCCATGCTGTAATCCCTTCTCCACCATTCTCTTGGGATTTTGTGCACACACCCACATACACCTGCTGTGAGTTTCAAGTCATTGGGTCCAGGACTTGAACCACAGTCAACTATGTGGGAGTACAGTGACATAACCATTATGTTATCGGCTGATCCCACCTAGTGATATTTAAAACCTTTGTAGAAAGAAGACTCTGGGAATAGATGGCTTCATCCAATATTTAAGAAAGAATACCAATATTTTATAAACTTTTACAGAGAAAGGTAAAACTTTTTCAATATTTTCTTTGAAGGCAGTAGAACTTTCACACCAAAACATGAAAAAAACATTACATGAAATTAAAGTGGTAGGTCAATATGAATTAAAGTACAAAAATCCTAAAATTAAAAAAGAAAATCCAGTCATAAGTACAAACTATATCATGATCAAGTGAAGATTATTAGATGAATCAAAGGCTGATTCAATTTAAAAAATTTACTTTAATTTGTTCATTTCTTTTTATCACATCCTTTTAAATGTTATATTTCCATTCAGTTTTACCATACCATTCTTTATTTGTTATTTGTTATTATTGATTTTATTTTACCTTATATTCAAGCACTGTACATTGCCACAGCTTGTGAAATTAAATTTTGCAGTATAAATACACTACACAACCAGTCTAGTAAAAGATATTATCATACAGATTATCATCAACAGACATTCCTCCATTTCTGAATTCCTTAAATATCTTGTCTCTATTTCTGTCCTGATTTTCTTCCTCTCACCATTCCCACTTCCTACCATCTTTCTACACTGTCTCCAGTATTCATAACATACTCCAGTCTTTCAGTTTCCACCATAGAGTCCAGATATTTGGTATATATTAACTGAAGATATACAAAGTCTCACTTTTAAGTCTGGTTTGCATCACTCAGCAGTAAATCTTCCATATTTGTTCACTTTCTATCAAATGCCAGGGTCTTGTTGATTGATATAATTTATACGACTGAGCAGCCTTGGCTGCTATGCCCAACATTTGGGATATATTGAATACATGGTGTGTGTCTTTCAAAGTCAGGCTCACTTCACTGAACATTAAGTCTTCTATATTCATCCCCTGTGAGACAAATGGCAGGGGCTCATTTTTTTTTTATATAGCTGAGTAGTATTCCATAGTGATATGTGCCACACTTTTTCAACCCATTCATCTGTTCTTGGACATCTGAGTTGGTTCCATGTCTTAGCAATTATGAATAATGCTGCAATAAGCATCGATGTGCAAGCACTTTTCTGACTGAGTGTTTCCCTAACCTTTTGGGAGATACCCAGGAGTGGAATTACTGGATCATATGGTAGTTCTATTTGTAGGTCATTAAGAAACCTCCATATTGCTCTCCACAGTAGTTGTACTAATTTACATTCCCATCAACAGTTTAGGAGAGTTTCTTTTCACCACAGCCTCATCAGTACTTATCTTTATTTATTTATTTATTTATTTTTCATTTTAACCATTCTGACTGAAGTTAGGTGATATTGCATTGTGGTTTCGATTGGCATCTCCCTTATGATAATAGATGCTGAACATTTTTTCATATGTTTTTTGGCTGTTTGTATGTCTTCCTTAGAAATGTCTGTTCTGATAATTTTCCCATGTTTTGATGATTTATTTTTTTACCTGATAAGCCACTTGAGTTCCCTGTATGTTGTGGTTATCAGCCCCTTGTCTGATGCATAGTATCCAAATATATTCCCCCATTTCAAGGGTTGCTGGTTCACTCTAATTATTGTCTTTTGCAGAGCAGAAGCTTTTTAACCTGACGTAATACCATTTTTCTATTTTTGGATTACTGCCTGTGCTTTAGGAGTCTTATTTAAGAGGTTTTACCCTGTTCAAATGTCTTCAAGAGTTCCCCTTGCATTATCCACAAGCATGTCTAGAGTTTGATGTCTTAGGTTTAGATTTGATCCATTTTAAGTTGATTTTTGTTAATTACGAGAATATGGATCCTGTTTCATTTTTGTGCAGGAGGATACAGTTTTTCCATCCTATTTGCTAAAGAGATTTTTTTTTCCACTGGATTGACTGGTGCCCTTTGTCAAAAATCAATTGGCTGGAGACCAGTAGATGGCATAACTGTTATGTCACTGGATTCTCACGTTGTTGACTGTGGTTCAAGTCCTAGATCTGACAACCTAAAATTCACACCAAGTATGTGTGCTGCTTGCATAAGATTCTAAGAGGAGAATGCAGGAGAAGGAATTGAGGCATTGTGATCACCTCCTGGGATTGGGGGTGATTTCTCGACTTCTGTCTCTCTGGTAAGCACACATGCCCTATAGCAAATATCTATTTTTTTAAAAAATCAATTGACTCCAGGCTTGGGGGTTTTATTTCTGGGGTCTCTATTCTGTTCTATTGGTCCACATGCCTGTGTTTGTGCCAACACCATGAAATTTTGGTTATCAAAGCTTTGTAATATATTTTGGGGTCAGGGAGAGAGATTCCTATTCCACTCTTCTTGTGCACTATTGATTTGGCTATAAGGGGCCTTTTATGATTCCAGATGAATTCTGTGATTGTTAGCTAAGTATGTGAAGAATTGCTCTGGTAATCTGATTGGGATTTCATTAAATATGTAGATTAATAAGGGTAGAATTGACATTTCGATTATATGAATTCTTCCAAAATCCAGGAACATGGAAATTCTTTCCACTGTTTTGTGTTATTTTAAATTAAAAAAAATTTTTTTTATAGTTTTCCTTGTAGAAGTCTTTTATTTCTTTGGTTAATTTTATTACTAGATATTTTATTTCTTTAATTGCTATTGTAAATGGAATTTCTTTCTCTAATTCTACCTCATTTTGTTCACTGTTGGTGTATAGAAATGCTATATATTTTTGCATATTGATTTTGTATCTTGCCACATTACTGTATTCGTTTATTTCTTCTATTTTTTATTATTTTAGCTTTTTAATGTATATAATTATGTCACCTGCAAACAGAAAATTTCACTTCTTTTCCTATTTGAATGCCTTTTATTTTAGTCTCTTGTCTCATTGCATTAGCTGGAACTTTCAGTACTATATTAAAAAGGACTGGAGAAATGAGAGACCTTGTCTTGTTCCAGTTTTTAGTGGAAAATCTTTCAGCTTTTCCCCATTTAGTATGTTGTTAGCTTTGGTTTTTACATAGGTGGCTTTTATTGTGTTGAGATATGTCCCTTCTATGATGATTTTGCCGAGATTCCTAATCATGAAGAACGTTGTATTTTATCAAACTGTTTTCCTGCATCAATTGATAAGGTCATATGGTATTTATCTTTCTTTCTGTTAAGATGGTGTATTACATTTATGATTTTTATGCTGAATCATCCTTGCATCCCTGGAATAAAGCCTACAGATTCATAGTGTATAATATTTTTACTGTGTCATTGGATATAATTTGCTAATATCTTCTTGAGAATTTCTGCATCCATATTCAATAAAGAAATAAGTCTACAGTTTTCTTTTTTTGCTAAACTTTGTCTGTTTTGGGGATGAGAGTGACGGAGGCATCACAAAATGAATTTGGGAGTGTTCCTTCCTTTTGAATCTTTAGAAATAGTTTGAGTACAATGGGGGTTAGCTCTACTTTAAAAGTTTTGTAGAAATCAGGAGTGAAACCACCAGAACCTGGGCTTTTATTTGTTGGAAAGTTATTTATCACTTAATCAATTTCATCACTTGTAATTGGTATATTTAGACTTTCTGTGTCTAAATAATAATAGTGGAAGGAACTTAGAATTCGCTTGTCATGAGTTTACATCATACATTATTATTTTTCTTTTTAAAAACAATTATTTAATTTTATTTATAATTTCTTTTTAAATTTTAATTTATTTTATACATTTAATCACCATACATCACTTATCTTATAAATTGAACTTACCCAACATGAATGCACTTCACATGATTCCTGTTAAGAAAACGAAACACATTTCATCAACAGATAATAATCCATTTCTGTGTTCCATAAATACTTTGTCTCTCTATTATCTTCCTTAATTTTTTTTATTATACTCACATCCTCCTCCAAACCCTTTCCTCCATTGTCTCCATTATTCATAACCACTTGTAATGCTTCTATGTCCTCTAATCTCTCAGTTTCCACCGTAGAATGTGGAAAGTCTGTTTATGTTAAGTGAGATCAGCAATGTCTCTCTTTCATAGCCTGGTTTGCTTTGCTTAGCAGTAAATCTTCCATATTCATACACTTTCTATAAAAAAGCCAGGGTCTTGTTGTTTTTTATGGATGAGTAGTATTCCATAGCATATATGTGCCGCACTTTTTCAGTCCATTCATCTGTTCATGGACATTTGGCTTGGTTCCATATCTTAGCAATTGTGAATAATGGTGCAATAAACATAGATGTGCTAGTACTTTTCTGACTGAGTATTGTCCTATCCTTTGGGTAGATACCCAGGAATGTAATTCATGGATCAAATGGTAGTTATATTTGTAGGCCTTTGAGAAACCTCCATATTATTCTTCACAGTGGCTGGACCAATTTACATTCCCACCAGCAGTGTAGGAGAGTTCCCCTTTCACCACATCCCTACCAGCACTTATCAATTTTTTTTTTAAATCTTTGCCATTCTTACTGGGTGTTAGGTCCTATCTCATTGTAGTTTTGATCTGCATATCCCTTATAACGAGGGATGTTGAGCATGTTTTCATATGCCTTTTGGATGTTCATGTACATTCCTTAGAGCGTTGCTTATTCAGCTCATTTTCCCATCTGTTAACTGGGTTAATAAAAATTTTTCATGTAACCCACTTAGGTTCCCTATGCATTTTTGTTATTAGTCCCTTACCTGAGGCATAGTTTAGGAAACTATCCTCTCATTCCAAGGGTTATCCATTCATGATAATCACTGTGTCTTTTGCTGTGTAGAAACTTCTTAATTTGATGTAATCTCACTTGCCTATTTTGAGGATTATTGCCTGTACTTGGAGGGTCTTATTTAGGAAGTCTTTGTCTCCCAGAGTTTCCCCAGTGTTTTCCACCAGTAGTTTTATAGTGAGGTTTTAGGTTTATATATTTGCTCCACTTTGAGTTGATTGTTGTTAATAGTTAGAGGTAGGGGTTCGGATTCATCTTTCTGCAGGTGGATACTGAGTTTTTCCAGCACCATTTGCTAAAGAGGTTTTCCTTTTCCCACTGGATTGACTGGTAATTTTTGTCAAAACCAGTTGACTGTATGTTTTGGGATTTATTTTTGGAGTCTTTAGTCTATTCTATTGGTCCACATGTCTGTTTCTGTGCCAATAGTCTGTTGTCCTGATGATCTCAGTTTTGTAATAAATTTTGGGGTCAAGGAATGAGATACCACCCACTCCACCCTTCTTGTGTAGGATTGCCTTGGCAATACGGGGTCTTTTTTGATTCCAGATGAATTCTATGATCGTCTTTTCTAGATCTGTGAAGGATGTCTCCTCTAATTTTAGAGGGATTATGTTAAATATGAAGATTAATTTTGGCAGGATAGTCATTTCAATTATATTAATTCTTCTAATCCAGCAGCATGGGATGTCCTTCCACTTTCTTGTGTCCTTTTCAATTTTTTTCTAAGATTTTCTTAGTTTTCTTTGTAGAATTATTTGACTTTCTTGGTTAGATTTATTCCCAAGTATCTCATACTTTTTGTGGCTAAGGTAAATGGGATTACTTTCTTCAGTTCTACCTCTGTCTATTTCTTTTAGGTATATAGAAATGCTATAGATTTTCGTAAGTTGATTCTGTATCTTGCCACTTTACTTTTATATTTATTACTTTGAGAAGCTTTTTAATGGACTTTGAGTCTTCTGTGTATACAATCATGTCATCTGCAAATAGAAATAATATCAACACTTTTTTGTTCCTAGTTAAATTCCTTTTATTTTATTCTCTCGTATGGTTGCATTCGCTAGGACTTCCAGCACTTTTAAAAAGGAGTGGAGAAAGTGGGAAGCCTTGTCTTGTACCAGTTTATAGTGGAACAGCTTTCAACTTTCCCCCCATTTCATATAATGTTAGCTATACGTTTTTCATAGGTGGCTTTTATACTGTCTCTGTGATTAAGTTGGTCCTTTTCTTAGTTTTTAAGCTCTTATTTCTGTGTGTCTGTATTTAATTTTCCTGGTATATCACTCCCTTGAGAAGTTCTTAGAGATCTGGTCTGGTGTTGGTAAATTCTTTCAAGTTTTGTTTACCTGAGAATGTTTTTGTCTTTTCTTCCTATATGAAGGATAATATTGCCCACTAGAGTCTTGAGGGGGAAGTCTCAGCAGAAAATCCTCATTTTGGGTCAAGGAAACCAATATTTCACAGCTGAAGTATGGTATCCATCTTCTTATCTTTCTTTCTTTTAATATGATAAATGTCATTTATGGTTTTGCATATGTTGAACCACTCTTGTATCCCTGAAATAAAGTCTACCTATTTGTGATATATATTCTTTTTTATATGTTGTTGGATATGATTTGCTAGTATCTTTTTGAGAATTTTTGCACCTATGTTCATCAGAGATATTGGCCTTTAGCTTCCCTTTCTTGTCATATCCTTATCAGTTTGAGGAATGAGGGTATTAGAGGCTTCATAAAATTAATTCATGAGGGTTCCTTCCTTTTGGATATTTAGAAATAATTTGTGTAGGGACCAGCAGTTAGCATAATGGCTATATCGCTGGACTCCCATGTAGTCAACTGCAGTTCAAGTCCCAGAACCAGTAGCTTAAACTCACGCTGGGCGCGTGTGCATGTGTGCCCAAGATCCCGAGAGGAGAATGGAGGAGAAGGGACTGTGGCATGGCCATCCCCCCTGGGGGGTGATTTCTCACTTTCTGTCTCTCTGTCTCTCTGTCTGTCTGGTGAGCACACGCACCCTATAGCAAATACCTCTCCAAAAAAAGAAAAGAAAAAAAAGAAATAATTTGAGTAGAATGGGGGTTAATTTTCTTTATTATTATTTTTCTTTTTTTTAAATTTTTATTTACTTTTTAAAATACATTCAATTACATTATTTAGCTTACAAGGTGATCATTTCAATATATGAACATTTCTCCCTGGTCTAGTTGATCAAAATATAGCAA
>NW_006203793.1:77492-80820 GCF_000334495.1 Tupaia belangeri chinensis
CTCCATCTGGTTCTTTCTCAGAGTGTCCATTTCTTCTTTCATATCTTAGAATGACTTCCTCATCTCTTGGAGTTTGTTGTCTCTTTTCTGTTCCAACTCAAAGAATTTGTTCACCATAAATATTCGAAATTCTTTGTGTGACATTTTGGTAACATTGTCCATTAGCACGAAAGATGGAGGGGAGTTACTCTGTATTTTTGATGGAGATGTATTTCCTTGTTTATTCATACCTGTGTCTCTTCTTCTATTTCTAGCCATTAGGAGATGTATTCACTTTGAATACCTCTTGCAGGAAGGTTACTATGTCTAGGAGTAAGTGACTTTCCCTTTTGCTACAAATTAATGTTTGCCAAAGTCTCTCTTCTGTTGTTTTTACCAATGTGGTATCAAGAGGGGTACTCTACTGAGGTGTCTGAAATGCAATATCTCCTTTATTTCAGGTGGATGAGTACAAGGGAAGATTCCAGAGAAAGTTATGTTGTTAGGGGATTTCAGATATCTGATTATAGACCTGTCTAGTCCTTCTGGTAGGGTGTAAGATGAAGAGGAGAGGGTATTAGGTGAAACAACACAAGGAAAAAAAAAAAACAGAGAAATAAAGAAAAAGTCGCTCGCCAGGCTTTTGTCAGGTGGTTTTGCCAGAGGCCTGCTGCTGTGTCTGTGGCCTGCAGCTGGGGACAGGACAGGCAGTGAGAGGAAGAAGAGCAGGAAATTAACAAGAGAATAAAGAGGCTTAAAATCCAAAGCAGAAAGTAATGATGACCTACCTAGGGGATGGGCTTTTGGGCTGGGGTCTGCAGGTGAGGTGAGTGGGCAGTGATGTCCCTGCCTCAGAATCGCTGGCTGGCCAGAGGCCTGCCACTGGGTCTGTGGCCTGCCGCTCAAATGGGGGTTAATTTTCTTTAAAAGTTTTGTAGAATTCAGAATTGAAGCCATTAGGACCTGGGTTTTATTTATTCAATGGGAGGTTATTTTTTCTACTGATTCAATCTCATTGCTTGTTATGGGTCTACTCAGGCTTTCTATGTCCTTCTGACTCAATCTTGGTAGATTATATGTGTCTGGGAATTTGCCCATCTCATACAGGGTTTTTGTTTATTGGTTTATAATCTCTCATAGTATCCTCTAATAATGTTTTATATTTCATTTATTTCTGTTGTAATATTGTCCGTTCCACTGTGAATTTGATTTATCTGGCTCCTTTTTCTGTTCTTCTAAATTAGTCTATCAAATATTATAGCAATCTTGTTTATCTTTTCAAAGAACCTGCTTATGTTTTCATTTATTTTCTGTATAGTTTGTTTATTTTCTATTTCATTTATTTCTGCTCAAATCTTTATTATTTCTTTTCTCCTAGTTTTTGTTGGATTTGTTGTTGTTGTTTTTGCATTTCCCTGAGGCGTGATGTTAGGTTGTCTATTTGCCACCTTTCCATCTTTTTTTAATGTGCACTAATTTCTATGGACTGCCTGCTTTTGACTGCTTTTGCTGCATCCAGTTGATTATAGAATTCTGTGAACTTATTTTCATTTATTTTCACTAATCTTTTCATTTGTATCTTTTTTTTTTTTTGAGAGGTTTTTGCTATAGGGCATGTGCACTTGCCAGAAAGACAGAGACAGAGAGATGGAAAGTGATAAATCACCCTCCAGGGAGGATGGCCATGCCACAATTCCTTCTCCTCCACTCTCCTCTTGGGATCTTGAGCACGCATGCACACGCTCCTGGCATGAGTTTAAGCCACTGGTTCCGGGACTCGAACCACGATCGACTACATGGGAGTCCAGCAACATAGCCATTACGCTAAATGCTGGTCCCTTGATTTCTGTCTTAATACCTTCTATAATTGTGAAGTCATTCAGGAGTAGGTTGCTTAGTTTCCATATATTTCTGTACTTTTGAGGTTTTCTTTCTTTCTTTTTTTTTTTTTTTTTTTTTTTTAAAGAATTTTTGCTTAGGCGCGTGCACTCGCCAGACAGACAGAGAGAGACAGAGAGACAGAAAGCAAGAAATCACCCCCTGGGTGGATGGTCATGCCGCAAACCCTTCTCCTCCATTCTCCTCTTGGGATCTTGAGCATGTGCACACATGCACCCGGTGTGAGTTTTAAGCTGCTGGGTCCAGGATGGGAACCGCGGTCGACTACATGGGAGTCCAGCGACATAACCATTATGCTAACTGCTGGTCTGTCCTTGAGTTTTTTTCTGAAACTAATATCACGTTTAATTCAAGCACAGTGAGAGAATATCCTGGATATAGTTTCTATGCCTTTGAATGTGTAAAGGCTTGTTTTGTGCCCTATACTGTGGTCCATCTTTGAAAAGATACCATAAGGAAGTGAGATAAATATTTATCTTTTGTGATTTTTCAGCAGAAAATTTTACAAATGTCTGTTAAGTTTATTTGATTAATGGTATCATTTAGGTCTTGTATCTCTCTTCTTACTTTTTTCTCATTGATCTGTCTAAAGGAGATAATAGGGTGTTGAGATCTCCAACAATTAGTGTGTTGCAGTCTACCTCTCCTTTTAGATCTAACAGATTTTCCTTTACATATTTGGGTGCCCCTGAGTTGGGCACATAGATATTTACAAGCATTATATCTTCTTGATAAATTAGACCTTTTACTACTATATAATGCCCCTCTTTGTTTCTTCTTATGGTATTTGTCTTAAAGCTTATTTTGTCTGAAATCAGTATCGTGACTCTCGCCTTTTTTTTTCTTTCTGTTTACATAGAATATCTTTTTCCAGCCCTTCACTTTTTGTCTATGTATGTCTTTATCCATGAGTTGGGTTTCTTGATGGCAATAGATAGAGTTTCTGTGTGTGTTTCTTTTTTATTTTTTTTCTTTTTTGCTTTGTAATCAGTATATTAAAGGAGACATTCATACATTTCAAGAATTGCTTAAATTCTGTTAATTCAGATTTAAGCATGTGAACATATGACTTTATAACATACAATTAAAGCTATTAATCATAATCTGCTATCCTACCAATATCAAATTACAGTTACTTTGGAGCATAAGTTAAATGGTTTAAAGTAAATCTATAATACCTAATAACACCTTTCTATACCACACATGCAAATTACTTCTCCATGTAAAGGTTGTTTCACTTTGTAAATTACCCAGCTCCAGAAGTCACTACTCAGGGGCTTTTCATGGTCCAAAGAGAAGGGGAGTGGGGGAGTTGGGAGTAACCAGTACTATTCACATATACATACATATATATATATATATATATTTATATATGTATACTAAAAAAAAAGATGGCACAACAGAAGGGAATGCAGTTCTAGAGGTGTAAGCCCTCAAGAAGCAGAACATT
>NW_006203793.1:82109-86527 GCF_000334495.1 Tupaia belangeri chinensis
CTGAATTTGCTGAACCATTGCAGATCCTATCTGATGAATTCTTATTTGCATTCCAGTACCTCGGCAAATGAGACGGCACTCTATGGCTCCTTGCTTACCACCTCAGCCTTCACATTCTTTTGCAGGGCCAGTTTTCTTGTTGCACCATTATATAAATCTTCTAAGGTTACCGACAGCTGATGCACAATGTTTTTACCTCTTCTTTCTGCATCCTTCCTCCTCCTCCAAAAAACATATTAAAGATGTCCATTGGGGAGCCAAAACCACCACCTGCTCTACCCCCTTTAATTGCCTGCTCTCCTCCTTTGTCATATAATTCCCTTTTCTTCGCATCAGAGAGAACTTCATAAGCTTGAGAAATCTGTTTAAACTTCTCGCCTTCACTTGGATTCTTATCAGGGTGCTACTTCAAGGCCAGTTTCTTGTAAGCCTTCTTCAATTCTTCCTGGGTAGCATTGGGTTTGACCCCCAAAACATCATAGTGAATTGTTTCTTTCACCATTTTCTACAGCTGGTGAGCAGGCTGAGGCCGGTGTGGGGGAGCAGGAAGGTGCGCGTAGTTGTGCACAGCTCAGGCAGCCACCGCTCCTCAGCTTCTCACCGCGCATTCTGGAAAGTTCCCTGTGTGTGTTTCTTTTTTAATCTATTCAGCCAATCTGTGTCTCTTGATTGTAGAATTTTTTTTAACTTTTTAATTTTATTGTTAATACAGAACAACACATGTCTGAGTACATTATTTGAATCTTTTATTTTCAAACTGAGCATTCCATCAGATCATGAAATAAAAGATTACCAGAACCTCAGAATTGTGTTAGTGCTTCTTTTAAGTCAGTCACTGCCTCCAAAGTTAACTTTCTTTTTTTTCTTTTTTAAAAAATTTTTTTTATATATTCAATCCCATTATTTAGCTTACAAAGTGACTATTTCAACAGGTGAACATTTCTCCCTAGTCCAGTTGATAAAACTATAAAATATCTTCAACAGATGATACCATATTTCTTTGTCCCGTTAATGCTTTGCCTCCTTATTTTTCTTCTAAATGTCCTTCTTCAGACTCTTTCACACACACTATATCTGGTATTTACATCCATATATTGTATTTCTATATCCTTTAGCCAATCAGTTTCAGTTAATGAGTTGAAAAAAAAAAACACTCTCTAAAGCTAAAAGGCATATGCAAAAATGTTCAACATCCCTCATTGTAAGATCAAAACAACAATGAGATACCACCTAACTCCAGTCAGAATGTCTAAGATTAAAAAAACAAAATGATAAGTGCTGGTGTGTGTGTGGTGAAAGGGGAACTCTCTTACACTGCTGGTGGGAATGTAAATTGGTCCAACCACTGTGGAGAACAATTTGAAGATTCTTCTGAACTCTACAAATATAACTACCATATGACCCAGCAATCCCACTCCTTAGTATCTACTCAAAGAACAGAAGAATACTTGATCAGAAAAGTGCTTGCACATCGATGTTTATTGCGGCACTGTTCACAATTGATAAGTCATGGAACCAACTCAAATGCCTACAAATAGACGAATGGATAGAAAAACTGTGGCACATATTCTCTATGAAATACTATTCAACCATAAAAAACAACAAAACCCTGGCTTTTGATTGTAGAATTTAATCCATTAACATTCAATGTTATTAATATTTCTGAAGTTGTCCCTGTCATTAAGTTAGCTATTTTCTTGTTTTGTTTTGGTGTGTGTGTGTGTGTGTGTGTGTGTGTGTGTGTGCTTTTATTTCTGTCTGTCTTTAGTTTACCTGATATAGCACTCCATTTAGAATTTCTTGAAGAGCTGGTCTGGCGTTGGTAAATTCTTTCAGGCTTTGTTTATCTGAGAATGTTTTTATCTTTTCTTTGTATTTAAGGGACAACCTTGCAGGGTACAGTAATCTTGGTTGAAACTGTTTTTTATTTTACACTTTGCATATATTTCCCCATTTTTTTCCCTGCTGCATTGTTTCTGGTGAGATGTACAATGTTAGCCTGATGAGATAACATTTGTAAGTAACTTGAAATTTCTCTCTTGCCAATTTTAATATCTTGCCTTTACCTGTGATTTTGTTCAATTTGGCAGTGATTTGCCATGGAGAAGATCTTCTTGTGTTGATTCTATTTGGGGTCCTTTGTATTTTTTGAATTTGGATATTCGAAAGCTTCTCTAGGTTTGGAATGTTTTCTTCCTCGATTTTATGGAATAGATTTTTAATGCCCTTACTAGTTTCTTACCTTCTGGGATACCAATTCTGCAGATATTTGGATGTTTAATGGAATCTAGTATTTCACATTTACTATCCTCATTTTTTTGGATTCCTTTCTCTCTCTTTTTTTGGTGTTTTTTTTTTCTTGGTCATTGGTTTTGTCTTCTGCCTCTGAGATTCGATCTTTCTGCATGTTCTAATCTGTTTTTAATTCTTCCCAGGGAGTTTTTGATTTCCTGTATAACAGCCTTCATCTCTAACAGTTATGCTTGATTAGGGTGTCTATTGTTTCTTTCAAATTGTGGAAGGATTTCCTCATCTCCTGTAATTCCTTGTCTCTTTTCTTTTGCATCTTCTGGAGTTCATTGTCTTTTTTCTCCTGCACCTCATTTAGTTTTGTCACTATGAATATTCTGAATTGTTTGTCATTTTTGCAAGTTCTGTTGTACTGTCTGTGGATGGTGAGGATTATTTTTCCCTTGGGAGAGAGATATTCTCTTAGTTTCTCATATTTCTTGAGCCTTTGCAATGGTTTCTGGTCATCTGATTGATTATAAATTTCTTCCTAATTTTTTTGGAGTTAATTTTGAACATTCAAATGCATGTTGGAGGGGAACAGCTGGTGACATACATGGTGGTTTGGGTGCTGGACACTCCCACATGGCCACCTGTGGTTCGAGTCCCAGACCTGGTGGCTTGTTTTATCACTTTCCCTCCCTTACTCTCTCTCTTTCTCTCTGTGTCTCTCTCTCTGGTCAAATTAAAATATATGAATAAATAAATAAAATAAAATAAATAAAAAATATTTATTAAAAAAATGCATTTTGAAACAGGTGATCCATGTAACCTGCACTTCTGTTACTGGGGATGGATGTTCCAAAGGTTTCCCAGTTTCTTTAGAACAGGTGCACCTGGGGATGAGCCACAGGGTTTCAACTGAGGAAGATATTAGGGGTCACATAGTGCTCAATATGCACCATATGCTTCAGGTAACTATGAAGTCTGGCATGGTTGGGAGAAAGTGGAGGTCTCAAGGTGGTACATGAGGCTTTTGCCAAGTCAGAGTTGGGAAGAATGGTGGGGAGGAAGTTGAAAGCGAGAGGGTCTGGGCACATGGAGTGGACAGGGAGAAAACAGGTTCCAGAGATCTCATTTCACTCACTTGCTTCTGCCACGTAGGAGTCAGGAGGATTGATGGGAAGGATGTTAGAAGCAAGAAGGTCTTGGCACCTGGAGGAATAGGAGGAAAGCACAGGTTTCTATCCATGGTCTCTGGTCATGTTTCACTCACTAGCTTCTGCCTCTTTTATTTTCTGTATAGTTCATGTATTATCTATTTCATTTATTTCTGCTTGAATGTTCATTATTTAGTTTCTCCTGGTGTTTTGTTTTTGTTTGTTTGTTTTTGTTGTTTTTCCAGTTCCCTGAAGTGTGATATCATGTTGTGTATTTGACACCTTTCCCTCTTTTTCTTGTGTATATTAATTGATATGAATTTCCCTCTTATTACTGCTTTTTGTGTGTCCCATAGATTACGGAAACTCATGCACTCATTATCATTGGTTTCAATGAATCATTTTATTTCAGTCTTAATTTCTTAGATGATTGTGAATTCATTCAGGAATACATTTTTAGTTCCTAAATGTTTGTGTATTTTTGAGAGAATTTTCCCAAAATTAATTTCCAATTTAATTCCATCATGGTCAGAGAAGATGCTGGATACGATTTCTATGCCTTTAAATTTGTAAAGGCTTGTTTTGTGCCCTATTTTGTGGCCAATATTTGAAAATGTTTCATGTAGGGGTGAGAAAAATGTATATTTTGTGGTTGTTCAGTGGAAAGTTCAATAGATGTCTGTCAAATTTATTTCATTTATGCTGTTCTTTAGATCCTCATATCTCTTTGCTTAATTTTGTCTAGATGATATGTCCAAAGGAGATACTGGGGTTTTGATATCCTCAGTGATTAATATGTTGCAGTCTACCTTTCCCTTTATATCTAACTGTCTGCCTTTCACGTATTTTAGTACTCCTGAGTTGGATGTATAGATATTTGTGCACCCAACCTCTTTTTGAATTAGCCTTTTAGTACTATATAATGCACATTTTGTTTCTTCTTATATTTTTTTCTTTCTTTCTTTTTTTTTTTAAATGGATCTACATTTATATGCTTAGAAAACTGCAGGAAGGGAAGAGAAGAAACTT
>NW_006203793.1:90594-105974 GCF_000334495.1 Tupaia belangeri chinensis
GGAAGTTTACCTTAAATTCAATGATTAGGCGACCCTTTTCATATGGTCTATGATAAATTGGCATGCCTTCATTTAACACACACTTGGTATCTCCATGCTTGACAATCTGACCTGGATGAGAGGTGATGACTATGGTTTGGTTGTTGAGAGTGGAAATTGACTTCTGGAAGCCACACAATGCTTCAACCAGCAGTATGTCCATAGACATGAAAAGGTCTTCTCCTTGCCGGGTAAAAACAGCATGATCTTTCTGATCTAGTACAATGATAATGTCTCCAGGCTCCAGTCCTGGTTCTTGATTTTTTTCGCCATGGAATGTTATCTTCTGGCCATCTTTCATGCCTTTGTCAATATGAACTTCTAGAATTTTTTTCTCTCGAACTATCTTCCTTCCATTGCAACTTTTACATCTATCTTTAGGACTGATCCACTCTCCATGGCCTTGGCACTCCATGCATACAGACTGAATTATTATTATTATTATTATTGGAGAGGTTTTTGCTACAGGGTGCGTGCATTCGCCAGACAGAGAGAGATGGAGAGACAGAGCACTCACCAGACAGACAGAGAGAGACAGAAAGCAAGAAATCATCCCCCAGGGGGATGGCCATGCCGCAATCCCTTCTCCTCCATTCTCCTCTTGGGATCTTGGGCACGCATGCACACGTGCCCAGCTTGAGTCTAAGCCACCGGGTCTGGGATTCGAATCGTGGTCGGCTACGTGTGAGTCCAGTGGCATAGCCATTACGCTAACTGCTGGCCCCTACAGACTGAATTTGCTGAACCATTGCAGATCCTATCTGATGAATTCTTATTTGCATTCCAGTACCTCGGCAAATGAGACGGCACTCTATGGCTCCTTGCTTACCACCTCAGCCTTCACATTCTTTTGCAGGGCCAGTTTTCTTGTTGCACCATTATATAAATCTTCTAAGGTTACCGACAGCTGATGCACAATGTTTTTACCTCTTCTTTCTGCATCCTTCCTCCTCCTCCAAAAAACATATTAAAGATGTCCATTGGGGAGCCAAAACCACCACCTGCTCTACCCCCTTTAATTGCCTGCTCTCCTCCTTTGTCATATAATTCCCTTTTCTTCGCATCAGAGAGAACTTCATAAGCTTGAGAAATCTGTTTAAACTTCTCGCCTTCACTTGGATTCTTATCAGGGTGCTACTTCAAGGCCAGTTTCTTGTAAGCCTTCTTCAATTCTTCCTGGGTAGCATTGGGTTTGACCCCCAAAACATCATAGTGAATTGTTTCTTTCACCATTTTCTACAGCTGGTGAGCAGGCTGAGGCCGGTGTGGGGGAGCAGGAAGGTGCGCGTAGTTGTGCACAGCTCAGGCAGCCACCGCTCCTCAGCTTCTCACCGCGCATTCTGGAAAGTTCCCTGTGTGTGTTTCTTTTTTAATCTATTCAGCCAATCTGTGTCTCTTGATTGTAGAATTTTTTTTAACTTTTTAATTTTATTGTTAATACAGAACAACACATGTCTGAGTACATTATTTGAATCTTTTATTTTCAAACTGAGCATTCCATCAGATCATGAAATAAAAGATTACCAGAACCTCAGAATTGTGTTAGTGCTTCTTTTAAGTCAGTCACTGCCTCCAAAGTTAACTTTCTTTTTTTTCTTTTTTAAAAAATTTTTTTTATATATTCAATCCCATTATTTAGCTTACAAAGTGACTATTTCAACAGGTGAACATTTCTCCCTAGTCCAGTTGATAAAACTATAAAATATCTTCAACAGATGATACCATATTTCTTTGTCCCGTTAATGCTTTGCCTCCTTATTTTTCTTCTAAATGTCCTTCTTCAGACTCTTTCACACACACTATATCTGGTATTTACATCCATATATTGTATTTCTATATCCTTTAGCCAATCAGTTTCAGTTAATGAGTTGAAAAAAAAAAACACTCTCTAAAGCTAAAAGGCATATGCAAAAATGTTCAACATCCCTCATTGTAAGATCAAAACAACAATGAGATACCACCTAACTCCAGTCAGAATGTCTAAGATTAAAAAAACAAAATGATAAGTGCTGGTGTGTGTGTGGTGAAAGGGGAACTCTCTTACACTGCTGGTGGGAATGTAAATTGGTCCAACCACTGTGGAGAACAATTTGAAGATTCTTCTGAACTCTACAAATATAACTACCATATGACCCAGCAATCCCACTCCTTAGTATCTACTCAAAGAACAGAAGAATACTTGATCAGAAAAGTGCTTGCACATCGATGTTTATTGCGGCACTGTTCACAATTGATAAGTCATGGAACCAACTCAAATGCCTACAAATAGACGAATGGATAGAAAAACTGTGGCACATATTCTCTATGAAATACTATTCAACCATAAAAAACAACAAAACCCTGGCTTTTGATTGTAGAATTTAATCCATTAACATTCAATGTTATTAATATTTCTGAAGTTGTCCCTGTCATTAAGTTAGCTATTTTCTTGTTTTGTTTTGGTGTGTGTGTGTGTGTGTGTGTGTGTGTGTGTGTGCTTTTATTTCTGTCTGTCTTTAGTTTACCTGATATAGCACTCCATTTAGAATTTCTTGAAGAGCTGGTCTGGCGTTGGTAAATTCTTTCAGGCTTTGTTTATCTGAGAATGTTTTTATCTTTTCTTTGTATTTAAGGGACAACCTTGCAGGGTACAGTAATCTTGGTTGAAACTGTTTTTTATTTTACACTTTGCATATATTTCCCCATTTTTTTCCCTGCTGCATTGTTTCTGGTGAGATGTACAATGTTAGCCTGATGAGATAACATTTGTAAGTAACTTGAAATTTCTCTCTTGCCAATTTTAATATCTTGCCTTTACCTGTGATTTTGTTCAATTTGGCAGTGATTTGCCATGGAGAAGATCTTCTTGTGTTGATTCTATTTGGGGTCCTTTGTATTTTTTGAATTTGGATATTCGAAAGCTTCTCTAGGTTTGGAATGTTTTCTTCCTCGATTTTATGGAATAGATTTTTAATGCCCTTACTAGTTTCTTACCTTCTGGGATACCAATTCTGCAGATATTTGGATGTTTAATGGAATCTAGTATTTCACATTTACTATCCTCATTTTTTTGGATTCGTTTCTCTATCTTTTTTTGGTGTTTTTTTTTTCTTGGTCAGTGGTTTTGTCTTCTGCCTCTGAGATTCGATCTTTCTGCATGTTCTAATCTGTTTTTAATTCTTCCCAGGGAGTTTTTGATTTCCTGTATAACAGCCTTCATCTCTAACAGTTATGCTTGATTAGGGTGTCTATTGTTTCTTTCAAATTGTGGAAGGATTTCCTCATCTCCTGTAATTCCTTGTCTCTTTTCTTTTGCATCTTCTGGAGTTCATTGTCTTTTTTCTCCTGCACCTCATTTAGTTTTGTCACTATGAATATTCTGAATTGTTTGTCATTTTTGCAAGTTCTGTTGTACTGTCTGTGGATGGTGAGGATTATTTTTCCCTTGGGAGAGAGATATTCTCTTAGTTTCTCATATTTCTTGAGCCTTTGCAATGGTTTCTGGTCATCTGATTGATTATAAATTTCTTCCTAATTTTTTTGGAGTTAATTTTGAACATTCAAATGCATGTTGGAGGGGAACAGCTGGTGACATACATGGTGGTTTGGGTGCTGGACACTCCCACATGGCCACCTGTGGTTCGAGTCCCAGACCTGGTGGCTTGTTTTATCACTTTCCCTCCCTTACTCTCTCTCTTTCTCTCTGTGTCTCTCTCTCTGGTCAAATTAAAATATATGAATAAATAAATAAAATAAAATAAATAAAAAATATTTATTAAAAAAATGCATTTTGAAACAGGTGATCCATGTAACCTGCACTTCTGTTACTGGGGATGGATGTTCCAAAGGTTTCCCAGTTTCTTTAGAACAGGTGCACCTGGGGATGAGCCACAGGGTTTCAACTGAGGAAGATATTAGGGGTCACATAGTGCTCAATATGCACCATATGCTTCAGGTAACTATGAAGTCTGGCATGGTTGGGAGAAAGTGGAGGTCTCAAGGTGGTACATGAGGCTTTTGCCAAGTCAGAGTTGGGAAGAATGGTGGGGAGGAAGTTGAAAGCGAGAGGGTCTGGGCACATGGAGTGGACAGGGAGAAAACAGGTTCCAGAGATCTCATTTCACTCACTTGCTTCTGCCACGTAGGAGTCAGGAGGATTGATGGGAAGGATGTTAGAAGCAAGAAGGTCTTGGCACCTGGAGGAATAGGAGGAAAGCACAGGTTTCTATCCATGGTCTCTGGTCATGTTTCACTCACTAGCTTCTGCCTCTTTTATTTTCTGTATAGTTCATGTATTATCTATTTCATTTATTTCTGCTTGAATGTTCATTATTTAGTTTCTCCTGGTGTTTTGTTTTTGTTTGTTTGTTTTTGTTGTTTTTCCAGTTCCCTGAAGTGTGATATCATGTTGTGTATTTGACACCTTTCCCTCTTTTTCTTGTGTATATTAATTGATATGAATTTCCCTCTTATTACTGCTTTTTGTGTGTCCCATAGATTACGGAAACTCATGCACTCATTATCATTGGTTTCAATGAATCATTTTATTTCAGTCTTAATTTCTTAGATGATTGTGAATTCATTCAGGAATACATTTTTAGTTCCTAAATGTTTGTGTATTTTTGAGAGAATTTTCCCAAAATTAATTTCCAATTTAATTCCATCATGGTCAGAGAAGATGCTGGATACGATTTCTATGCCTTTAAATTTGTAAAGGCTTGTTTTGTGCCCTATTTTGTGGCCAATATTTGAAAATGTTTCATGTAGGGGTGAGAAAAATGTATATTTTGTGGTTGTTCAGTGGAAAGTTCAATAGATGTCTGTCAAATTTATTTCATTTATGCTGTTCTTTAGATCCTCATATCTCTTTGCTTAATTTTGTCTAGATGATATGTCCAAAGGAGATACTGGGGTTTTGATATCCTCAGTGATTAATATGTTGCAGTCTACCTTTCCCTTTATATCTAACTGTCTGCCTTTCACGTATTTTAGTACTCCTGAGTTGGATGTATAGATATTTGTGCACCCAACCTCTTTTTGAATTAGCCTTTTAGTACTATATAATGCACATTTTGTTTCTTCTTATATTTTTTTCTTTCTTTCTTTTTTTTTTTTAAATGGATCTACATTTATATGCTTAGAAAACTGCAGGAAGGGTAGAGAAGAAACTTAACTGGATGACCTTGGGAAATGGGAGGGGGGAGCACATGCTCACTCCTGCCACCAGCAAGTGTTTACTTTTTGCTTTATAACCTTTCTGTTCCATTTTGATTTATTTTTCTTACCAATAGCCTCATTACCTTTATGAAAAGGATTAAATAATTTGGCTTGGCCAAAACCTTTTGGCCTGAGTTTTGCTTTGTAGACACTGTCCAAGATAAAGCTTTCTCTTTTTTTGTTGTTTTAATTTCTTTTTTTAGAGAGATTTTTGCTACAGGGAGCATTCACTTCCAAGAGAGACAGAGGTCGAGAGACAGAAAGCAAGAACTCACTCCCTGGGGGGCTGGCCATGCTGCAATCCTTTCTTCATCTTCCTCTTGGGGTTTTGGGCACACACACACGTGCGTGCACGTGCACACACACACACACACACACACACACACACACTCACCCAGTGTTGAGTATTAAGCCATGAGGTTCAGGACTTGAACCACAGTTGACTATGTGGGACTTCAGCAATGTAACCATTATGTCATCTGCTGGTCCCAAGTTTCTATCTTCATATTGTCAAGGCCTAAGAATTTAGTGAACTGGGCTCCCCAGCCTGCCCCTCCCCCATGACCACATGTATCTGACCTTGGAGTCTGCTTCAGGTCACCTGCTTTGTCCCTCACTTTCTGAGTCCTCTTTTTTCCTCTATATACACCACTTCTCTCCGTTGGGGATCTCACTTAAGTGCCATAGCTCTTTTCCTTCCCCCTCCAATTTTTTCCCCCAACTAATTGCTAGATGTTGTGTATGGATGCCAGAGAGAGAAAGCACCCACACAATGGGGCATGGTCACACCATAATCCTTTCCCTCCATTCCTCCATCCTGTCAGTACCCAGGCATGCATACGCAAACATGCCCAGTGTTTTTTTTCAAGCCGCCAGGACTGGGATTTGAACTGTAGTTGTCCGTATGGCATCCAGTTTTCAAGACAGTGTTTACCTGCTATGCTATGGGGTGACCCACCGCATCGCTCTTAAAATATTGCCCAAACACTTACTCCCAAATTCCCATGTTCAGCCCACAACCTTTCTTGAACTACAGACACATTTGCACTGTATGAGCTTTTTCAGCAGCTCCTTAAATGCTGAGTAGACATCTGAAATTCAGTATGTCCCAAACTGATCTCAAATTCCCCCCTAAAATTCGTCTACCCACGGCCTTCCAAATTGCAGTTGATGGCATATCCAGGCTTCTAGTGGCTTGGGTCCATAACCTTAGACTAAAAGAATGACTCTAGATAGAAGCTGATCCACAATGCCAGTTACCTAAAAACAAAGGTAGTTCTGGGTGTTGCGACTGAAGATACCATAAAATCATTAAAATATTTTCCAAAATATGTTTAAGATTTGAATTTGGTATTTTAATTTCTTTTTTTTCCAATTTATTTGCATTCATTCACTGTACATCATTACAGCATACAAAATGAGATTTTCCATCCAGAGTACACTGTATACTGTCTCAATCAAACACATCAACAAACATGTTATTATTAGCAAATGATCTTCCATTTCTTGTTTTCTGTATGTTTTGCTTTTTCTCCCCCATCCTTGGCTCCCTCTCTCTTACCCTCTGCCACCTCCTGTTCTCCTCCCACACTGTCTCTGTTATCTATTTCAATACCATTTTCCCCCCCACATTTTATTGAATCACCAAAGACCCTCATCAATCCAAATACCCTCCTAGCAAACACATGTGACACACACATTTCCATGAGCACAAGTCTAACTTTACGCATCCTATAAATTAGCACCTAACTGGGGCTACATATCCTACTGCAGTCATTGAATAGATACATTTTGTTTTCCTGAAACTTTTTTTTGTAACTCAATTTACATTCCTTCCCTAGGCATCATCACAGCACACAAAATGCGATCTCCCATCCAGTACACACTGCATAGTGACTCAATCATGCACATTACAAAAAAAATAAATTTCCAATTCTAGTTGCTAGAATTATTTCCATCCCTCTTTCTGACCCTCTGTCCCTTCCCACCCTCCTCTCACACCACCTCCATTAATTTCTTTTGAATACAAATTACTTTTTGCAAGCTAAGAATTGAATCCTAAGGCAATCAGTTCTTCTAGGGAACTTGGCTGAGTCTTGCAGTCCTAAGTGGAAAGACCCCATCATACGAGGTACTAGCAACAAGGTTCCAAGGTATTACATAATAACCACTTCTTTACAGTGGTCAAAAAGTGCAGTCTTTAAAGGCATGACCTACAGAGCATCTTCATCTACAAAGGACAGAGTGATCTGAACCATATGCTGGCCAACCCACCAGTGAACCAGAACAGAGCTGGCTAAGGATTGGTAAACAAAGCAAGTGTTTACCTTTTGAAACCTTGCTCTTCTGCAGTTTTAAAAATTCTTGGCTGCTGTCAGCAAGTAAAAAATATTATTGATGAACCCACACAGGCATTCGATTTTACCAGGGTCTTCCACTGCAACATGAAAATAGAGGTAAATGTAGGGAATAAGATACTTAGGTAATGGAAAAATAAATTACTTGGCAATAAGATATTAGATACAGAGGGAACCAGCAGTTTACGTAATGGCTATGTTGCTGGACTCCCACGTAGCTGACCACGGTTCGCGTCCTGGACCCGATGGCTTAAAACGCTGGGCACGTGTGCATGCGTGCCCAAGATCCCAAGAGGAGATTGGAGGAGAAGGGATTGCAGCGTGACCATCCACTCTGGGGGGGTGATTTCTCGTGCTGGGGCGCCCCCCGCCCCTAAAACAAAAACAACCTCTCCAAAAAAAAAAAAAAAGATATTAGATACACTGCATTATTCTATCTGCTACAAGAACAAACTGACAATCAAAATGATTTAAAAGGAACTCTCAACTCTAACAAGGTGGTGTCAGCAATACTTTGTACTATAGATTAACCTCCTGTGTCCCCAGACAACGAATGCTGCTATTCTTCCAGGGTACATACTCATGCAGGAAAACTTGCTCCGAGCCTTTGCCAGGGCCAGGAGATGAGTAACAAAACTGTCCTAATTAGCTAACTGGAAGTTCAGTTAACATCTTTGGGATGGACCCATAAAACCTACCCATTGTTACACATCAGCAAACTAAGAGTTTCTTAGCCCTAAGCCATAGTTTGTGCTTGGTATCTAAAAGCTGGGTGTGTTCCTTTGTGACTCTCCTCCTCAGGGCTGAGGTGGGTGTTAGTCAGAGTAGGAGTAACCAAGGTAGCCTTTGGATGCATAGTAGGCAATGCACAGGTGGTAAAAACCCCAGCAGGAACACCAGAATGCCGATGAGGAGACAAAGGACACCATATAGCACTAAAAGAGATAGTTCACTAAGATATAACATTTATAAATAACTGTGTGCCTAACTACAACCACCCAAGTATGTAAAAGAGAGACAATTATATCTAAAGGGAGAAATAGACTGTAATATAGTAATCGCTGGGTACATCAATATCCCACTGTCTCTTCTGGATAGAAAATCTAGAAAAAGATATAAACAGAGATACAAGAGCTACATGATACCATAAATCAAATGGACTTGACAGATATGTATAGAACATTTCACCCAACAACCACAAAATACATATTTTTCTCACTCCCACATGGAAGGTTTTCAAAGATCAACCATATGATATGGCACAAAACAAGTCTTTACAAAATCAAAGGTATACAATCTATATCCAGTGTGTTTTCTGACCACAATGGAAAAAAATCTTGAAATCAATTACAGGAAGAACCCTCAAAAATACACAAACACATAGAAACTATTAATAAATAACTTCATAACCACTGAAGAAATTAAGACTGGAATCAAGATTCACTGAAAGCAATGATAATGAGCACAAGTTTTCATAACTTTTGGGACACAGCAAAAACCATCATAAGAGGGGAGTTCATAGCAATTAGTGCCCTCAAGAATGTCTGAAAAAAGAAACATAGATTACCTAATGATACATCTCAGGGAACTAAAAAGACAAAACACACACACACACACACACACACACACACACACACACACCAGGGGAAAAGAAATAATGAATATTCAAGCAAAAACAAAGAATATACAAAATAAAAGATCATTAGAGAAAATAAATGAAACCAAAACCTGGTTCTTTGAGAAGATAAACAAAAATGACACACTGTTCAATCAAGAAGGAGAGAGAAAGGAATCAGATAAATAAAATAAGAGCTGAAACAAGTAATATTCAGATGAACATAACATAAATAAAAAAGTTCATGAGAGAATACTATGAGCCATTATAAACCCATATAAGAGAAAATAAAAGAGATTCACAAATTTCTTGACACATATACCAAGATTGAACCAGGAAGGGTTCCAAGCTCCATCCATCTGCCTGGCAGAGGTCCAATGAAGGAATCATTGAAGAAGCATGGCTAGGAAGCTCCCTGTCAGTCTTCTGCTACACAGACATGGAGCCTTCCATGTCCTCTTGACCCTCAATTCTTGTTACAAGCCCCACTCACCTGCTCAACAGAGACCTAGGAAGCCAGGTACTTCCAGATTTCACAGTTCATTGGTTTGCATGCTGTGAACAGCATGACATAGCACCATCCCAGTTCTATGTGCATCTTATCCTCAGAGGTTGCAAGAGGATCCAAGCACCTGAACCTGGCTATATACACTCTACTCTGATTGAAAGACATATTCCCCTACTATGAACACACCATGGAAGAAAATCTATTTTCCTCCCCTGACACTATAGAACCTATTCAAAAAAGTAGAAAAAAGTGTGTACTTCATCAGATGACTAAAAACCACTGCAGAGGCACAAGAAATATGGAAATAAAAACCAAGGAAATATATTTCACTCGAGGAAACACAAAGAATTCTCATCTACCACAGACAGCACAATAGATCCCACAGAAATATCAGAAAAAGAATTCAGAATATTTATAGTGACAAAAATTAATGAGATGCAGGGAAAAAGAGACAACAAACTCCAGGAGGTGAGGAAGTCCTTTCATAACTTGAAAGAGGAGATAGACACTATAAAGAAGAATCAAACAGAATGTCTAGAAATGATGACTATAATACAGGAAGTAAAAACTTTCTCAAAACTATTGATAGTAGATGATACCATAAAGAAGATATAATCTCTGATCTAGAAGACAAAACCTCTGACATAGACAAAAACCACCAAAAAGAATGCAAAGAACGTAAATGCATAAAAAATCTATCCCATGAAATACTGGAGGAAAACTTTCTAAGCCTAGAAAAACATTCAAACATCCTGACCCAAGAAATACAAAGGATCCCAAATAGAATCATCCTAAGAAGATCCTCTCCACAGCACACCATAGCCAGACTGGTAAAAAGCAAAGACAAAGACAAGATTCTAAAACTGGCAAGAGAGAAAGGTGAAGGTACTTACAAAGGTTATCCCATTAGACTAACATCAAACCTCTCAAGTGAAACTATGAAAGCAAGAAAAGAATGGGAAGATATATTTTAAATGCTAAAAGAAAACAATTTCAAACAAATAATACTATACCCAAAAAAAATTTCCTTTGAATGGGAAGAAAAAATAAAATCATTCTCAGATAAAAAAAAAACTGAAAGAATTCACCAACACTGGATCAGTTCTTCAAAAAGGGTGGGGATGAATCTGCAAATATCAGTAATTAATTGAATATTAATTATTTAAATTCTCAGATCAGAAAACACAGAAAATAAAACTGGGTTAAAAAATGAAAAACATGCAGCACACAAGCACAATGCTAAGTGACATGAGAGTCAGAAATGGAAGTACCTGGATGGATTCTGTCCTGGGTGAGAAAGAGATAAATTAGCAAGAGAAAGGCACAAAGAAGGGAACATAAAGCTGTTTTTTTTTTTTTAAGGGGGGAAAAAAGTTGGAGGGGACAGAAAAGAACAAGAGGGAGAGACAGAATTTGCCTACCTGACTAGCACTGGGGTCTGGAAGGGGGGGGGGGCCGGCTGGGGGGGCGTCACAAAGGGGGGCTGGCTGGGGGAGCTTCACAGCTACAAAGCTGAAGCTGGAGCCAGAAAGGATAGGAGAGGCAGAGATGGAGGTGCCTGGATGGATTCTCCAATCAAAAGACACAAACTGACTGGGTGTTAAAAAAACAAGCACATTGTATATGCTGCCTACAAGAATTACACCTTGTTGATAAAAGACAAACATAGACTGAAAGTCAAAACTTGGTAAAAGATAATCCAAGAGAATGTAAATAGAAAAATTCTGAGTCACAATACTGACATCAGAAAACACAGACCTCAAGACAAAAACTGTAAGAAAAAAGACAAAAGAATACATTATATAGTAATAACAGGGCTAATTCACCAAGAACATATAACACTTATAAATATCTGTGCACCCAATATTGGAGCACTTACATATATGAAAAAAAGACTAATCTAAAGGGAGAGATAGACTGCAATAATTGTTGGAGATCTCAAAACTCTACTGTTCTTTCTGGAAAGATCATCTAGACATAAAATAAGTAAAAAGATACAGGATCTAAATGATACCATAAATTAAATGGACTTGTCAGACATCTATAGAACTTTTCACCCAACGACCACAAAATATACTCTTTCACCACCCCCACATGGAATATTTTCAAAGACTGATCACATGACAGGGCACAAAACAAACCTTTACAAATTTCCATGGATAGAAACTATACCTACCATCTTCTCTGACCATGATGGAATTAGACTTAAAATTAACTGCAGAAAACAAATCTCGAAAATACACAAAAACATAGAAACTAAAGAAGCTACTCCTGAATGACTTAAGAACCACCGAAGAAAAATTTTTTTTTTGGGAGGGGAGAGGTTTTTGCTATAGGGCGCTTGCGCTTGCCAGACAGACAGAGAGAGACAGAGAGATAGAAAGCGAGAAATCACCCCCCAGGAGGGATGGCCATGCCACAATCCTTTCTCCTCCATTCTCCTCTCGGGATCTTGGGCATGTACGCACAAGTGCCCAGAGCCACTGGGTCCGGGACACGAACCACGGTCGACTACGTGGGAGTCCAGCGACATAGCCATTACTCTAACTGCTAGTCCCACCACTGAAGAAATTAAGACTGAAATCCATTGTATGAGATCCTAACCAGGGAATTTTTCTAAGAACATGTTTTTGGGAAACTACTATGAATGTTCTCTAACTGCTTTTGTCTATATATTTGTACCCCATGAAGAAGACTAATCACTTACTTGGAGTTTCTTGGAATATATGACGGGGAAAATGGAGCTCTTCCAATTCTGAAAATATTTGGAAAAAGTGTAGGCTATCTTAACTATCATTTTAATTAGGTTTGTTTTAGATCATGAATGAAAAACCAACTCTTCTGGGAGAGAGCATAAATGTCTGCTGGGGGTGGGAACCAGCAGTTAGCGTAATGGCTATGTCGCTGGACTCCCACGTAGTCGACCGTGGTTCGCGTCCTGGACCCAGTGGCTTAAAACTCACGCCGGGCGTGTGTGCGTGCGTGCCCAAGATCCCAAGAGGAGAATGGAGGAGAAGGGATTGTGGCGTGACCATCCCCCCTGGGGGGTGATTTCTCGCTTTCTGTCTCTATGTCTCTCTCTGTCTGTCTGGCAAGCGCACGCGCCCTATAGTGAAAACCTCTCAAAAAAAAAAAATGTCTGCTGGGGAACATGTATTTGCTTTGAAAACCTCGGAACCAAAAAAATAAAATGTTTAATAACAACAGCAGAATGAGGCCACAGGGGTGCTGAGAGCATTAATTAATGAGTAATTTTAAAGTCTTCAGAAGGCTAGAGAGTTCAAAATGGCTAGATTCATTTACTGAAAAGACTAACATGTCTGACTCCATAGGGTGACTTGATTAAATCAGAGCTCCGTGTTTTTTTTTTAAAAAAAGACTTAAATAAAATGATTCATTGAAACAAATTATAATAAACACATGAATTTTCTTTATTAATTTTTTGAGAGGTTTTAGCTATAGGGCACATGCACTTGCCAGAAAGACAGAGAGACAAAGCGACAGAAAGCGAAAAATCGCCCCCAAGGGGATTCTCCTCTTGGGATGTTGGACACGCACTCACACATGTGCCTGGCATGAGTTTAAGCCACCATGTCCAGGACTTGAACTGCATTTGACTACATGGGAGTCCAGCCACATAGCCATTATGCCAACTGCTGGTCCCAACGCATGAGTTTTCATAACCTATGAAATACAGTAAAGGCTGTCACAAGAGGGAAGTTCGTAACAATTAGTGCTCACAAGAATAAACTGAAAAGGTGGCAAATAGCCTAACAACACACCTCAGGGAACTGGGAAAACAACAACAAAAAAGCCCCAAAGATGCCAAGGAGAAAAGAAATAATAAAGATTTGAGCAGAAATAAATGAAACAGAGTATAAAAGAACTATATAGAAATTAAATGAAAGCAAAAATTGGTTCTTTGAGAATATAAACAAAATTGACACACCATATATATTTTTTGAGAGGTTGTTGCTATAGGGTGCATATTCATTGAAACAAATTATAATAAACACATGAATTTTCTTTATTAATTTTTTGAGAGGTTTTAGCTATAGGGCACATGCACTTGCCAGAAAGACAGAGAGACAAAGCGACAGAAAGCGAAAAATCGCCCCCAAGGGGATTCTCCTCTTGGGATGTTGGACACGCACTCACACATGTGCCTGGCATGAGTTTAAGCCACCATGTCCAGGACTTGAACTGCATTTGACTACATGGGAGTCCAGCCACATAGCCATTATGCCAACTGCTGGTCCCAACGCATGAGTTTTCATAACCTATGAAATACAGTAAAGGCTGTCACAAGAGGGAAGTTCGTAACAATTAGTGCTCACAAGAATAAACTGAAAAGGTGGCAAATAGCCTAACAACACACCTCAGGGAACTGGGAAAACAACAACAAAAAAGCCCCAAAGATGCCAAGGAGAAAAGAAATAATAAAGATTTGAGCAGAAATAAATGAAACAGAGTATAAAAGAACTATATAGAAATTAAATGAAAGCAAAAATTGGTTCTTTGAGAATATAAACAAAATTGACACACCATATATATTTTTTGAGAGGTTGTTGCTATAGGGTGCATGCGTTTGCCAGAAAGACAGAGAGAGACAGAGAGACAGAAAGCGAGAAATCACCCCCTGGCGGAATGGCCACACAGCAATCCTTCTGCTCCATTCTCCTCTCAGGATCTTGGGCATGCACAAACATGCATCTGGCATGAGTTAAGACACCAGGTCTGAGACGCAATCTGCTGTCAACTACATGAGAGTCCAGTGACATAGACATTATGCCAACTGCTGGTCCTGACACATTTTTTTTATATTAGACAAGTACATTTATTATGAGATAAATTATATTTTTATAAACATAAGGTTTTATAAATGCAAAAATTGGCATCAGGCATCATTTAATTACTATAAATCTTTTTAATTTTTATTAGACTTTTTATTTATTTTTTTATATACATTCAATCACATTGTTGAGCTTACAAAGTGAACATTTCAGTATGTGAACATTTCTCCCCAGTCCAGTTTATCAAAATATCTTTAACCACACCTCCCCATCCTGTCAATGCTCTGCCTCTGTATCCCTCCTCCAAATGACCTTCCCTAGGCCCCACTCCTCCACACACACTACATCTGGCATTTACACCCATCTCTCATGTTTGTATATCTTTTAGTCAATCAGTTTCGGTTGTAGAGTGTAGACCCTCAGTATCTATTAAGTGGGGATATACAATGTCTCTCCTTCATAGCCTTGCTTGCTTGACTCAGCAGTAAATCTTCCATATTCTTCCACTTTCTGTCAAAAGCCAGGGTTTTGTTGTTTTGTATGGCTGAATAGAGTATATGTACCAGGTTTTCAATTCATTCATCCGTACGGGGGCATTTGGGTTGGTTCCATGTCTTAGCAACTGTGAATAGTGTTGCAACAAATATCGATGTGCAAGCACTTCTCCAATGAAGAATTCTTCTTTCCTTTGGGTAGATACCAAGGGGTGGGATTGCTGGATCATGTGGTAATTCTATTTGTAGATTTTTGAGGAATCTCCAAATTGTTTTCCACAGTGGTTGTACCTATTACATTCCAAGCAGCAGTGTAAAAGAGTTCCCCTTTCCCCACACCCCCGTCAACACTTATCTTTTTTTTTTTTTTTTTTATTC
>NW_006203793.1:106035-116199 GCF_000334495.1 Tupaia belangeri chinensis
CTCATTGTTGTTTTGATCTGCATTTCCCTTACAATGAGGGATGTTGAGCATTTTTTCATATGCGTTTTGGCTATTTGTATGTCATCTTTAGAGAATGTTTTCTTCAACTCCTTCTCCCATCTTTTAATCGGGGTTAATCATCTTTTTTTCAAACAGTAGCTTGAGTTTCTTGTGTATTCTGCTTATCAGGCCCTCATCTGATGCATAATTTACAAAAATATTTTCCCATTCTTAGGGCTGTCAATTCACACTGAATGCTGTGTCTTTTGCCATGCAGAAACTTCTTAGTCTGATGTAATCCCACTTGTCTATTTTGGGGATTATCGACTGTCATTTGGGGGTCTTATTTAAGAAGTATTTCACTACACCAGTGTTTCCCAAAGTTTTTCGTTTTTCCAGTGTTTTCCAGGAGCAGTTTTACAGTTTGAGATCTTAGATTTCGATCCTTTATCCACCTTGACTTGATTTTTTTCAAAGGTGAGAAGTAGGAGTTCAGATTCATCTTTCTGCAAGTGGAAATCCAGTTTTTCCAGCACCATTTGCTGAAGAGGTTTTCCTTTTCCCACTGGATTGACTGGTACCTTTTGTCAAAAATCAGTTGACAGTATGTTTGGGAATTTATTTCTGGGGACTCTATTCTGTTCCATTGGTCCACATGTCTGTTTCTGTGCCAGTATCATACTGTTTTGATTATGACAGCTTTGTAGTATATTTTGAGGTCAGGGAGTGTCTGAGGTCTTAATATATATGGTAATATATGTCCCACCACCTTATTAATTTTCTTCAGAAATATCTTTCCATAGTATCATCCTTGCTTTCACAAGTTTTAGAATCTTCATGATATGATGATTAAATATGATGTAACTCAAATATTTTCTTCTTCCTTAGTTATTTTAATAGTTTAATAATATTTATTTTAATCCATCCAAATATTTATTCTTAAATAGTTTTTAATATTGATGTTATTAAAATAATGTCTTTTTTGGCTGAGAACTAGTCATTTCAGGGAATAAGAGAATCAAAGATTTTCTACTGATAATTCAGCCATCAGATCCCAGTCTCGAGTAGAGAGGCAAGAGGCAGGCATTCAAAAGTAATCTCCATTGCTGCTGATAACTAGTCATTTCAGGGAATAAGAGAAATGAAGATTTTCTACTGATAATTCAACCTCCATCCCCTAGTCTCGAATGTCTCCCTCTGCCGCTCTTGGTCTTCTCATTTTTTGGTAATTTTTCATTTTTAAAAATTTTTAAGGGATAGAAATCTCTTGGCTTTCAGATCTTCCTTTATCTTGCTAATAATTCCCATTTCCCCTCCCCTCCCCTCTAGGAGAAGGGACAGTCCTTAAGAAGAAAACTCCTCTGTTGCTTCTGAGAACTAGTCATTTTGTGCAGTGCACTGAGGCCACCACGTGGTTTTTATTTTTTACTTTTTTAAAAAATTAAATACATTTTAGGAGTATTTTTTCATCTTTTTCTTCTCTCTCTCTTTTCTCTCTCTCTATCTCTGTTTTCTTATTTCTTTTCTTTTACCTCATCACTTTGCTGCTCAATCTCCATCCACTGAGTGTCTAGATGGATCTAAAGGAATCATAGCCAAACATGGAAATACTATTAAGGTTAAGCTATTTCTCAATACCCACTGAATCTTCTGCACAAAGGGATAAAAATGAAACAGCAAATAGATTGTGTATCACCTTCTCCTGCTTGCTCCTGAATGCTTAGATTGAACTTCAAGAATGAGGAAGAAATGCACCATCCATCAGATGACTATAAATCACCACAAGGTCACAGAAAAATATGAGAAAGCAAGAAAATATCTCTACTCCAAGGGAAAAGAATAACTCCTCATCAATCACAGACACTTCGATGGAAATCATGAAAATGTCTGATAAAGAATTTAGAATATTCATGGTGACAAAGTTAACAGAGATGCAAGACAGGAGAGACAATAAATTTCAGAAGAGGCAGGAGAATAGAGCCGAGGAGTTCCAGGAAGTGAGGAAGTTCTTGCAAGATGTGAAATACAAAATGCACATCATAAAAAAGAATCAAACAGAACTGTTAGAGAGGAAGGTTGTAGTACAGGGAATCAGAACATTCCTTGGAATATTAAAAGCAGATTATATCATACAGAAGATTGAATCTCAGATGTAAAAACAGAATTGCTGGCCTAAAAATAATGTACCACAAAGACAGAAAATAGTCCCAAAATATGAGAATAATATACAAGAAATACTAGATATCATCAAACATCCAAACATTCGGATAATTGGTATACCACAAAGTGAAGAGACTACTAAGTGGCTGAACCCATGCAGCTAACACAAGCAGAACATGGGGAGCTGCCTCTCATGCCTAAACAAGGCTGGGCTGAGAAGAACTTGTAGGCAAGGCTGCAGTTATGAGCTCCAGTTTTTCAACTGTGTTTGCTGCACTGGTTTGTGCCCAATTTCTCTGCCATGAACTTTACTGACAGTACCCAATAAGGGCAAAATAACACCCCCAGGTTTACTGTAACTTTTACAATAATCCTGAAGGAATGCAGATCCCTAAGGCTGCGGCAAATGGGAATTACTCCCATTAGACTCACCCCACCCACCTGGAAAATGTCAATAAAGAATGCTACATTTACTTCTCCTACTGGGGATTACATAGATAACATTAGAAAGGTTTGGATTAATGGAAAGCTACTAAATTGGTGAAACAATCTCAGTAGCTGAGAGGGGCTCAGGGACTCATCTGTGAGGTACTGATACCCCAAACAAAGACCATGGGTTACCATGTAGAGGGTCAGAAGTACACAGTAACCTTTAGGTCAGTCATTAAACTACTTACCCCAGAGGTAATATAGGTATCACACTTTAGTATATATTAACCTTGTCTTTACTTAACCAGACAGGATTTCTATCTAGGCCTTTGTAACTGGCAATCCGCTGACACTCAGCCTGAGGCTGAAGTTCTCAAGGGGGCCTGGGACTCAAGTTCTCAAGCTGATCTGGGGCTGAAGTTATCAAGCTGGCCTGGGACTGAGGTTATTAAGATTCCTGAAAGAACCCCTCACCCAAAAGATCTTTCCTGCTAATCAAGGTCTAAGAAGAGAATGCACCAGACAAAAGGACTCCCTCGTCCTAAGGATTATGACTGTTTATACCTAAACAAAACAGACATCATGTTTTTTGATTATTGCTCCTATGCTTTGAATGCTTTACTTTTTAGAGTAAAATCTTTTACTTCCCCCTCACCCCTCCTGCTTCTGTAAAACATCCCTCAATAAATACGTATGTTTGATGGCCACTGAGGCTACAGTCTTGAGCTTGCTCTGACTGTAGTCTGTTGAGAACATGCTGAAGGGCATCGAGGTCTCTGCCTGAATTCCTTCCCACCAGCGTTGCCCTCCTGTTTATGAGCCTCAACCCACCCCAGCTGGAGCAGGTTTCCGGCAACTAAGGACACTGATAATCTATTCCATGAAATCCTGGAAGAAAACTTTTCAAACCTAGAGAGGCATTCAAAGATCCAGACCCCAAAAATACATAGGACTCCAAATACAATCAACCTAAGAAGATCTTCTCCGAGACACATTAAAGTCAGATAGACCAAAACCACAGACAAAGGTACTCAGACTGGCAAGAGAGAAACAAGTTGCCTACAAAGGCTATCCCATCAGACTAACAGCGTACTTCTCATGGGAAAAATTCAAGCAAAATAGAATGGGAAAGTATATTCAAAATGTTGAGTGAAAAACAATTTCAACCAAGAATATTATCATTCATTTGGGAAAAGAAAACAAGAACATTCTCAGATAAACAAAACCTGAAAGAATTTACTGACACCAGACCAGTTCTCCAAGAAGTTCTGAAGGGAGTGCTTTATCAGGAAAACTAAAGTAAGCCACAAAGAAATAAGAGTTAAAAAGCATCTAAGAAAAGGGCCAGTTTAATGGTAGGGACAAGTCTAGAGTTGAATATTACCTTCCAGAACTTAAATGGAAACTTGGACTACAACAGAAGTTAGATTAAGTACATGAGACTGAGCTGATGAAATAGAATTTTATGGCTTTTGACTAAAACAATACTTATATTTTTCTATGCGTTGTAGTCCAGAGATAAGGATTTTTTTCTCTTGAATTGTCGACAGATTTTTTTGAGAGGTTTTTGCTATAGGGTGTGTGCTCGCCAGAGAGACAAAGAGATAGAAAGCAAGAAATCACCCCCCGGAGGGGATGACCACGCCTCAATCCCTTCTCCTCCATTCTCCTCTAGGTATCTTGGGCACGCATGCACACGTGCCTGGCATGAGTTTAAGCCACAAGGTCCAGGATTGAACCACGGTTGACTAAATAGGAGTCCAGCGACATAGCCATTATGCCATCTGCTGGTCCTGTGGCTTTAAGTATTAAGCAAAGTTCTCTTAACATTCTTTGATTTTGACTTATTAAAGCTAAAACTGCCTTTCTTGAAATTAAAAAAAAAACATATTTAAAAATATCTATTTAATGGCCACAGTAAGCTATATAGCTTCAGGTGCTATTTTATAGTATAGTCATTCTACTCACAGTTTCATGCCTAATGTCAAACATTTGTTCACAGATATCTATATATCAGTTAAACTTACCATTGGAAATAGATCAATTAAGATGTTTGTTTAATCAATAAAATGTGTGTGTGGGGGGGAAGAAAAGGACTGGAAAGCAACTGCAGATACCAGAGATAGAGTGGGAGGAGAGTGGGTTATGGCAGAGGGATATATATATAATATATTCCTATATACATGAAACAAGTAATGGAAAATTATTTGTGATGATAACATGTATGATTAAGCCACTATACAGTGTATTCAGGATGTGAGACTGCATCTTGTATGCTGTGATGATGTTCAGTAAATGAATGCAAAATAAATAATATAAAGAAACAAATAAAAGAAATAATGTCTGTTTAAAAAATGTATTTATTTATTTGCAGTCATTCACTGTACATCAATACAGTATAGAAAATGAGATTTTCCATCCAGTACACATTGTATATTGGTTCAATCAAGGATATTACCATACATGTTATCATCAAGAAATAATTTTCTATTTCTTGTTTCTTGTATATTTTGCTATATTTTCTCTCCTTGATGCCCTCTCATTCTCTGCCAACTCTTCCCCTTATCCCACATTGTTTCTGGTATGTACAGTTGTTTTTCATGTCTTTTTTCATATTTTATTGATTCACTGTGTTTCCTTTACTCTTATTTCTGTGTGTCCAATTTTAGTTTTTCTGGTAGAGCACTCTCTTCAGAACTTTTTGGAGAGCTGGTCTGGTGTTGGTAAATTCTTTCAGTTTTTTTTTTTTTTCCTGAGAATGTTTTAGTCTTTTTTTCTCATATGAAAGATAATCTTGCTGAGTATAGTATTCTTGGTTGAAATTCATTTTCACTTAATACTTTGAATATATTTTCCCATTCTTTCCTTCTTGCATTGTTTCCAATGAGAGGTCTCACATTAGCCTGATGGGATATCCTTTGAAAGTAACTTGATGTTTCTTTCTTGCCAATTTTAGTATCTTATTTCTCTCTGCGTTTTTGGTCAATCTGGCTATGATGTGCCCTGGGGAAGATCTTGGGTTGATTCTATGTGGGGTCCTTTGTATTTCTTGGGTCTGGATATTTGAGTGCCTAAGTTTGGAAAATTTTCTTCCAGGATTTCATGAAATTGATTATCAATGCACTTATTAGTTTCTTCACCTTCTGGGATACTGATGATCTGGATGTCTAAGTGTATAATCATATCTAGTATTACTCATATGTTATTCTCATTTTGGGAGTTATTTTCTCAGTATTTGTGGTGAATTTTTCTCGGTCAGAGGTTCTGTCTTCTACATCTGAGATTTGATCTTCTTCATGATCTAATCTGCACCTCATATTTTCAAGGCAAATTTTAATTTCCTGTAATACAGCCTTCATCTCTAAAAATTCTATTTTATTCTTTTTTATGATGTGTATCTCCTCTTTCAGATCGTGCAAAAACTTTCTCACCTCTTGGAACTCAGTGTCTATTTTATCCTGCATCTTCTGGAGTTTGTTGTCTCTATTCTCTTGTATCTCTGTTAGCTTTGTCACTATGAATATTTTAAATTCTTTATCTGACACTTCCATTAGATACCTTGAATTCTTTGTGGGGAAAGAGAAATCAATCTTTTCCATTAGAGGAACCTCATATTTTCATGGCAAATTTTAATTTCCTGTAATACAGCCTTCATCTCTAAAAATTCTATTTTATTCTTTTTTATGATGTGTATCTCCTCTTTCAGATCGTGCAAAAACTTTCTCACCTCTTGGAACTCAGTGTCTATTTTATCCTGCATCTTCTGGAGTTTGTTGTCTCTATTCTCTTGTATCTCTGTTAGCTTTGTCATTATGAATATTTTAAATTCTTTATTTGACATTTCCATGAGTTCCCTTGTATTCTGGGGAAAGAGAAATCAATCTTTTCCATTAGAGGAGAGATATTTTCTTGGCTTTTCATATTTCTTATGCCTCTGCAGTGGTTTCTGGTCATCTGATGTATCATACGTTTTTTCCTATATTTGGAATTTAAATCTGAGCAATTGGAGGAATGCAGAAGGAGTTGATCTGCAGTCTGTAAATAGTACCATTTTTCTCCTTTTGTGCAGCTGATTCATTGAAAATTGAGGATTAATCTGACCCTAAAAGTATTCAGATATTTGGCTACTGAGCATCTAGACCTGTTTAGAAAATCAGTGTGAGGAGGATGAGCAGAAAAGTGAGAATGGTAAAAAGAAAAGGAAAAGAAATAGAAAAAAAAACAAAGAAACGGAAAAAAAGAAAAACAATTAAGAAAAAGAGAAGAAAAAAAAATTTTTTAAATGAATACCATACGGTATGCTAGCACGAATGGGGTTGCTCAGAACTTAAATATAGAGATTGATGATCGGCTTATGCTATGGGGGAAGGGGGAAAGATAAGGATTAGAAATACGAAAGAGCAGCAGAGAGCCAAGTTTAAAATTTTTAAAAAATTAAAAATATATAGAGAGAAGAATATAAAGAGACAGAATAAGGAGAGTACACTAACCTGGTTCCTGGCTAAACTGGGAAGCCATATATAAAAATCTCTCAAATAACATCATATTGAATGGGGAAAAGAAGAAAGCTTTTTAAAATAAACTCAATTAAAAGATAGGCAAGGGGCCAGCAGATAGTGTAGCATTTATGTTGCTGAACTCACACATGGCCAACTGCAGTTTGAGTCCTGGACTTAATGACCTAAAACTTATACTGGGTGTGTGTACATGTGTGCCCAAGATCTCTGGAGAAGAACAGAAGAGAAGGGATTGCAGTGTGGCCTCACCCCCTGGGGAGTAATTTCTCACTTTTATCTCTGTCTCTGTCTCTCTCTCTCTCTCTGGTGAGTGCACACACTCTAAGGCAAAAAAAAAAAAACTCTGAAAAAAAAAGTTGTGCAAATGTGCTAAACAGACAACTCTCTAAGAAAGACATACAAACACCAATAAGCATATGAAAAAATAACTGCTCACCATTTATCATTTCTTATCATAAGGGAGATACAAATGGAAACCACAATGAGATATCACATAGTCACAATGGGTAAGATTTTAAAAAGAAGCATAATTTTATATATGTTTGTCCTATGTTTTTCCTTAACATATATCTTGGTGATCTTTCATGTAGTTACAGAGAATGTATTCTCTTTTCCTGCAGTTTCACAATATCCATTGTATGAATATAGTGTAATGTATTTAACCTAGTTGCTTGTATATGTAAAATACTTAGCACCGTATTTGGTGTTTAGTAAACGTAGATGAATCTTTCAAGAAATTGGTACTACCTTTTTTTTTTTTTTGGAGAGATTTTTTTTCACTGTAAGGTGTGTGCACTCGCCAGACAGACAGAGGGAGACATAGAGACAGAAAGCGAGAAATCACCCCCCAGGGGGGATGGTCACGCTGCAATCCCTTCTGCTCCATTCTCCTCTCGGGATCTTGGGAACGCATGCACACGCGCCCGGCATGAGTTTTAAACCACCGGGTCCGGGACACGAACCGCGGTCGACTACGTGGGAGTCCAGCAACATAGCCATTATGCAACTGCTGGTTCCCGGTACTACCTTTAATCTCTAAGTGCCTAACCCTCATTTTGGGGCCAGCAAGTTGGGTGAAGGTCAAGGTAGCTGGATCCCACATGGCTGACTCTGTGGTTCAAATTCTGGACCCAGTGGCTTGAGGATCACACTGGGTGTGTGTGGATACATGCCCAAAGTCCAGAAAAGAGAATGGAGGAGAAGAGATTGCAGCATGGAAATCCCCACAAAGGGTGATTTCTCATTTTCTCTCTTTCTCTCTGTCTCTGTCTACCTTTGGCAAGTGCAACATGCCTTATAAAAAAAGGATCCTCACTTTCAGATTGCATTCCCTTTGTAGCAGGGAATCATGGGGTCTGAAAAAACTCACAAATTATCCAAGTTTGTTATTGTTGACATTGACTGCAGCTGTTTCCTGATATGAGTAGGATAATACTTTCCCTCCTGTACTTTCCCTTCCTAAAATATTGCCAACAGACACAGCTACCCCCACAAGAACTGCCAAGTAATTGCATAAATTTAATTAATGATTTAATATAAATCCATAGCAATTTCTACAAGGGAATTCTACCTAAGTGAATTTAGATCATTGGCTTTATGGAATTTGTGGTCTTCATTAGAAAAAGAAAGCACAGATTCAGGTCTAGCCCTTAGAGTAGAGATCATTAAGACAGCAACATACCTGTATGCCTCACAGCTGAAGGTTGGGAATCTTGAATCAGTCACAGACTTGGGCAAAGCCTTGATTTCTGACTCATAAAAAGGTATTATCTGCTGGGACCAGCAGTTGGCATAATGGCTATGTTGCTGGACTCCCATGTGGTTGACCGTGGTTAAAGTCCTGAACCCGGTGGCTTAAACTCATGCTGGGTGCGTGTGCATGCGTGCCCAAGATCCCGAGAGGAGAATGGAGGAGAAGGGATTGCGGCATGGCCATGACCCTTGGGGGGTGATTTCTGTCTTTTTGTCTCTCTGTCTCTCTCTGTCTTTCTGGCAAGCACCACAAAGGTTATAGCAAAAACCTCTCAAAAAAAAAAAGTATTGTCTGCAAAAGCATGCATCTGCCCTGCTTTACATCTACATCTTCATTAAATAGTTCAGCCTAAATGTTCACCTGTTGAAATATCCAATTCGTAAGACAAATAATAATGTCATTGAATGTATGGAAGAAAATGAAATTAAAAAATAAATAAAAGGATAAAAAAGAAAAAAATATCATTGAGTCTGTACTGATAGGCCTTGTACTTCAAGAAGGAGGTGGAAAATCTGGGGAATGTTCAGAGGATGAGAAAGCTGGGATGAGGGCTGTAAGCCAAGACCCATGAAGACTAGTTGAAGGAACCAGGTCATTTGGCTTGGAGAAGAAAAGACTCGGGGAAATATGGTCTTTATCTCTGAACCACTGTTGTGCAGTCTGTGTGACCCCAGTGGCTAAAGCTAGGACCCATAGGTATAAACACAGGGAAATATACTTCTTAACACAAGGAACAACTTGCTAACAGTGAGGATTGACCATAAATGGGTGTCCTGGCTAATGAGTGAAGGAGTACCTCGTCACTGCAAGTATACAAGCAGAGGCTGGACAACCACTTAGATGAGAGGAATTCAAGGTTCAGGTAGGGAGGAATTATCCACAAATATTTCTTTCCCCAACCACTGATCCTTGGTTCACTGAGGCAGATTTCTGAACTCTTAAAATTTTCTCCCTCTCTCACTCACTTCCAGGTGACAGAAGTTGCATCTCAAATCTTTCACTCCTCAGTTTCTGTTACCCCCTTCTGAGATTTTCAGTGGAGAGTTTACTGGTCTGAAGTCTAGTTTGGAATGGGAAGCATCGGGCCACATGACTTGTAAGGTCCCTGTCAACACAAATTTATGCAAGTTAAAGGACCATAGATATCATGTTGTCTGATATTTTCAAATTTCAGTTAGATAAAATGGAAGCTTATAGAGAAAAGTGACACCTTCCAGCTAGAAACTTGAGTATTTCTTAAGGCCTATACCTTCTGGTGTTGTTCATTTCTTGGACCTTCCTGCCTGAGTTCCTACAAACCAGTGC
>NW_006203793.1:116213-123975 GCF_000334495.1 Tupaia belangeri chinensis
CTACTCAATTTTTTTTTTTTTTTTTTTTAGATTTTTGCCATAGGTTTCACAAACTTGCTGGAGAGAGAGAAAGACAGATGGAGACAGAGAGAGGGAAAGTGAGAAATCAACCTCCAACAAGGGATAGCCATGCCATAATCCCTTCCCCATTCTCCTTGCAGGATTTTGGGCACTCACACACACATACCTGTCATGAATTTCAAGCCACCAGTTCTGGGACTTGAAATGCAGTTGATCATGTGAGAGTCCAGTGCTTTAATCACTGAACCACCTGCTGGCTTCACTTCTCAAACTTTAATGTGTGTATCAATTTACCAAGAATTGTATTTGTTTTGTGATTCAGTAGATCTGAAATAGGGTCTAAGATTCTGTAGTCTTAACACACAGGTGATTACAATCCTGTGGTTTTCTCTGATCATATTTCATTTTAATTAGAGTTTATTTTTCCTAAAACCAGCAGATGGCACAATGGTTACATCACTGGACTCCCACATAGCCTACTGTGGTTCAAGTCCCAGACCCAGCAGCTTGAAACTCACATCAGTCACATGTACATGCATGGCCAAAATTCTAAGAGGAAAATATAGGAGAAAAGATTGTTGCCTGGCCATCCCTCTGGGGGGTGATTTCTCGCTTTCCCTTTCTCTGTGTCTCTGGTGAAGGCACTTGCCCTATAGCAAAAATCTTTCTCTAAAAAAAAATGTTTTTTTTTTCCCATGAGTGAGTGGGACACACACACACACACACACACACACACACACACAGAAAGAGACAGAAACAGAGATACCAGCACTCCCAAAAGAATCCTCACACTGAAACCTACCCCATCTTTAGTCAACCATGGATCATTAGCACATACATGTCCAGTGTGTTGAGAGAGGTCTCCAGACATAAAACTGGATCCCTCCCACATGGGTCAGCCTTGCAGAGCATTGTGTTAGTGCTGCATTACCATCTGTCTCCCTCTGACCACATTTTAAACAACAAAGTTCAGCAGTGGTTCACAGCTCTGGAGGCACATTAGAAACATAAGAGGAAAAAAAATTTAGGGACACAAAAATGGACAATTATCTGTTGATGATAATGTGTATGGTAATATCTCTAACTGGATTAATATGCAGTGTATTCATGCTGGGAAAATTAATTTTGTATGCTGTAAAGATGTGTAACAATTAAATGTAAAAAGAAAAATACCTAGGAAGCTTCTTCTTTAAAAAAAAAACCTGATACCTGGGCCGCTCTCTCTGAAACCCTGATTTACTTTATCAGGGGTTTGAAGCATGAGCATCCGTATATTGTTTTATTTTGTATGGTTTTGTTTTATTTCAGCTCCACAGGTATTTTCAATATGTACCCTAGTTGGGAGTCATTGTTCTTGCTTTTTGCTCTAGGGCATTGCTGTCCAGTTGAATTTCTTCTAATGATGGAAATGTTCTTTAATTTATATTGTCCAATACAGTAGCCACTTGTGGCTATTGAGAAATGTGGCTAGTGTGACTGAAAAACTAAATTTTTATTTTTATCTTATTTAATTAATTTAAATTTGAATTTCTACCTGTGACTAGTGGTTATCATATTGGACAGTGCAACTCTGGAATTTCAAAAAATAGCCATTCTTTTGGTATCAGCAGATGGCATAATGGTTACATCACTGAACTCCCACGAAGTTGACCACAGTTTGTGTTCCTGCCCAGTGACTTAAACCTCATGCTAGGTGTGTGTGCATGCATGCCCAAGAGGAGAATGGAAGAGAAGGTATTATAGCATGGCCACCCACCCAGGGGTGGCTTCTCACTTCCTGTCTCTCTGTCTCTCTAGTGGGCACATGTGCTCTATAGCAAAAATCTCTCTAAATAAATAAATAGCCATCCTCTGACCCAAGAATCTTGCACTTACATCTTTTTTCAAACACTGTATCTAATTGTCTCTACCTTTTCTAAAGCATATATTAGTTTCTTATATCTTGATAATATTGTATATGGCAAAGTTAGCATCTGACCAGAAACAATTAGAACTATAAAATTATTAAGTATGTAATTTGAGATACTTCTGATTGCATGTAAAAGGGAATCCTGCTCAAATTGACTTAAAAATGATTTTATATAACTGAGAAGTACGGAGAATATGTTAACTTCAGGCGAGGCTTTATATAGTAGCTCAAAATTGTCAAGAAGTACCTGATTTCTCTTTCTCTTTCCACCCTACTTTCCATGACATTGATTTCAAACTGAGACTGACTTCCCAAGAAGACTGCCAATACTTCCAAGAACTATATGCTTCAATTTACACATTTAAGACAGAAAAGAAGGCATTGTTATCCCATTAGATTTCATTCTGATTTAACCAGCCTAAATCACATGACCACATTTGAACTAATCTGCATGAATATGGGATAGAATGTGTTGATCATTCAGCCCCTAGAGTTAGGGTACACTAAGCTTTCTTGAAACCACATCATATAGATCCCCAAAAGAAATCAGGAATTACTGGGGAGAGTGAAGTTGGGAAGTAGATGTTAAGAAAGTAAATGATAGGCCAGCAGGTAGAGTGGAGGTTAATGCAGCATGACTGACTATGTGGTTGGAGTCCTGGACCTGGTGGATTGAAAATCATTCCATGTATGTGTGCATACATGTCCAAAATCCTGAGAAAAGAATGGAAGAGAAGGGATTCACATGGGCATCCTCCCACCCCTAGGATGATTTCTCATTTTCTTTCCCTTGCACTCTTTATCTCTCCAGCAGGCATATATGCCCTATAGCAAAACAAAACAAAAGAAACAAAAGGAAAAGAGAAACAATAAATGCCCATTACAATAATCTATATTTTATTGAACATGTTCTATATGCCAGAGGTCAGACTAAGGCATATTGGAAGCAAGGACCATATGAAAGTTAGATATATGAGATGCAGTAAAATCAAGGAAGGCATTTGGCATTTGAAGTCTCTCAGCAAGCACCAGAATCCCAGCTATCAACTTGGGGCTTCAAGATGGATTCCAGGAGCTAAGAAAGTAAATGGTAAGGGCAAGCTTGGACTCCATCCCTGAGGGAGATGAGTAAGGCAGTGATTAAAAGAGTAATGTAGGCAATGACTAAACTATTAAAACAAAGATGTAAGGCAGGGACATGATCTTGTTAACAATATGGAAGCCTAGTGAGTTGCATTGTTAGTCAAAATTAAGCACAGCTCCAGACCAATAAAACATGATTGGAAATCTCCTGAACCATGTTTTCAGTTTCCTTGTCTCCAGTCAGCAGTAGTTTCAAAGGCTGGGGTAGATTTCCTCTTACAAACAGAGGTCATATGGTTCTAGAGATGGGACATGAGGGAGCCAATCAGATCCTGATGTTATCCAGGCCTCTTCCTCTTCTCTTTTAAACACATAGAAATCTGAGTCCCTGAGGAATACTAGTCAAAATTACTTTGGTTGCAAGTGACAGAAAAACAGTTAAAACTGGCCTAAGCAGGAAAGGAAATTTACTAATTCAGATACCTCAAAAGATCAGGAGCAGCTGGATTCAAGAACTTAGTTACATCTTTGAAATCTGGCCTCTCTCTAGTCATAGTTCAGTTTCATCCTGTTTGGCCCACAACGACTTCAGGCTTATATCATACACTCATCTCTACTAAAGCCAAGTGATCAAGAAAACATGCTCCAGAGTCTCACTGCCAGGGCTTGAATTCTGGTTGTATGACTTTGACAGTTATTTGACTCTCTGAATCCCCTGTAAGACAGGGATACTACTACTACTGCCTCCAAGAGTTATTGTGATGATGAAATTAGTTAATCCATGTAAAGAATTGATAACAATAGTAAATATTCAACAAGTGCTTGCTGTTATTATTTTTAGCCTTGTATCTAGTAATTCCAATGGAGATAAAATATATTAGTATCAATCATTCCAGAAAAAGTCACAGATTGACCCAGTTTGTGCCACTTTCCATTCCTGAACACTTACTGTGAGGAAGAGAATAAGATCTCTTGGGCTAAAGTGTTTTATGTACCAACTCATTTGAGTCAGAGGAGGGATTGTGTCAACTTGCATTGACTAAAGGTGGAAGGGGTGGTTCTCCAAAGGGAAATTAGGAGGTTGTTATCAAAAGGAATTCTTGAAAGGTAAAAACAACAAACACTCATAACAAAGATATCCATATTCTCTTCTAAGATGACAGGCATTTCTCAGATGAGAGAGGGTAGATTTATGAGAATTAAAGACTATAAGTAACTCCTATAAAACCACTTATTCCCTCTCCTCACTGTAAAACAATAATATTGTGACAATGGCAGTGATAAGGATGATAATGATGAGGATGACAATGATGGGGCAGAATGCCCTAGATAGCTAACACTGCAAGCATGCTAAAAAGCAGCAATGGGGTCTTGGGATAGTTAAAATTAACAATGTGCAAATTATTTTTGATAAATAATTAATTTACCCAACCCAAATACACTTCACACCAGTCTAGTCGAAGCTATGATACATATTATCATCATCAGACAATCTTCCATTTCTGTGTCCCTTCAATGTCATGCCTCTCTATTTTTCTCATTGGTTCCTCTCTCCTCACTCTCCTCCATCTTCTATCTTCTTCCCACACTTTCTCTAGTATCTGTAACCATTTTCCATGCTTCTATATCTTCTAAGCTTTGCATTTCTGCTACAGAGTATGAATAGTCAGTGTATGTTAAGTGGAGACATACACTGTCTCTTTTTCATAGTCTGGCTTGCTTCACTCAGCATTAAATCTTCAATATTCATCCACTTTCTATCGAATGTTAGGGTCTTGTTGTTTATTTATTTATTTTTTGACTGAGTACTATTCCATAGTGTATATGTGCCACACTTTTTCAATCCATTCATCTGTTCATGGACATTTGGGTTGGTTCCATGTCTTAGCAATTGTGAATAATGCCACAAGAAATATAGCTGTGAAAACACTTTTTTGACTGAATGTTCTCCTGTTCTTTTGGTAGATACCCAGTAGTGGAATTGCTGGATCATATTACTTTTATTTGTAGGTCTTTGAGGACCCTCATATTGCTTTACACAGTGGCTGTACTAATTTACATTTCCACCAACAGCTTAGTAGAGTTCCCTTTTCACCACAGCCCTGCCAGATCCCAGTTAACACACTTGAGAGGGCAAAGGCATATGGGAGGAGGTGAGCCGTGGTCTCTCTGAAGCTCTATGTCCCTGATGCTCACCCCTGTGAGTGGATTTGACTCCCTTATTAACTTATAAGACCCCTTACTTCAATGGTGAGATAGAGACTCTATCTTTACCCACCCCTTCCTGACAGCATGGCCTAAATCAGGATCTGCAGCATAATAGGCCCTTATAAATGTTTTATTCATTCACTTGTTCTCTCTTTTGACAAATTTATTGAATACCTACTTCATGCCAGCATTCAGCTAGTTACAATGGATAGAGCAAAATATCATGATAATCAAACACCAATTTCCTCATGTTACTTACATTATATTATGGGATACAGACAATAAACAACAACAAATATATGTGTAACATATATATGATAGTAATAGGTATTATGAAAATAAGTAAGGCAGTGTAAGAGGAATAGAATGACAGGAATGACAGACATGACAGAGATAAGGTTTATGTTAGAAGAATCAGAATGTCATCCTAGAAAAGATGACATTAAAGTAAGAATCTAATGTAAGTTAGGGAATTAGACATGAAGACATCTGTACAGAGAGTATTTTTAAGTTGCAGGAACAGCATATGCAAAAGTGCTGAGGTAAGAGCATGCACAGAGGCCAGTGCAGCTGATGCAGAGTGAGTGAAGAAAAGAGGAGACAAGGTGTCAGGAGAGAAGGTCAGAGAAATAGTGAAGAGCCAAACCATTTAGGGCCTGATGAACTGAGTTAAAAATAAATCAAGAAACATGAGAGTGGAAGAGTAATGGAATAAAAGCAGGGCTGGTTAAACAGATCCTGGGCTCAGCCAATTTAGACTCCAGAGCTGAACTCAGGCACAGGATTCTCACCTCCTAGGCTTAGATTCTCCCTTTGCTAATTGATCTTCAGGCCCCATTTCCCAGGCACTTACTGTCTCTGTTCCAAGTTAAACCAAGGGTTTCAACTAAATTGGGCACACTCACAGCTCATCCCTTAGAGTTTTCTAAACTGAATCAGATACTCAGAGATTTCTGTTGTGAAGTTGGTTGGCTAACTCTTTGTTGAACTCTGAGTCGTCTTTTTGGTCTATGTAAAGAGCAGAATTCTCCTTTCTCAAATAGGTTTCAATGCCTGAAGAAACATGTTTGGTAACTCTCTCTTTTGTGCCAGGCCAGAAATAGAATGTAATCCTCTTTTGTGGAGGGTGTTTGGTGGAGGCCATAAAAAAGAGATGAGAGATGAGATTGAGTCTTGCATAGTCCTGAGCTATTGCACAGAGGAGGAAGTAGTGAGGAGGAACAGGAGGAGGAGGAAGAAAGAAAGATACACCATTGTGGCTTTTTTTTATGAGCATTTTGTTCTGGAGCTTATAGAATCAGGAAATTGAATAGCAAATCTGTGTAATGGGTGAAATCCCATTAGACATTAAATCCCCCTTTCACAGACTCAGTTCCAGGAACTCCCTTGGGCAGAAAGAAAGACAAAGCTTAAACTACACATCTCTTTGAGCCCCTTGCAAATGGCAGTTGGAACTAAGTTATGGCAGCTTGTCACTCTGACTAGTTAAAACTTACATGGAAGGTGGTGGTGGGAGGTGGCTAGATAAAGGAGATATTCATGAAAGACAGATCTGGCCTTAGGATTCACTGCAATATGGGATACAGCTCACTGAGAGAAATGTCAGGCAGCTTGTGGTAAGGAAGATAAAGCAAACTGATGATAGCTGGTGTTATGGTCTGAAGTCATTCATTGTTTGGCTGGCAAAATAGTTTTTCTTGCTTCAAAAAGATGAACATGATGATGTTTACATAGCGTATGAACTCTATAGTTCAGATAACTCCCTGTTGTCTTACACCTGCTTTCTGAAAGACAATATGTGCAATGGTTAATGATAAAGGCCCTGGGTCAGAACTTCTACTTGAATCTACTACTTACTAGTCATCCTTCAGTTTCCTTCTCTGTTATTGGGGAAGATGATAGCACCAACTCACAGGGAGTTGACAAGGATTTAAAGAGTTAATATAATAAGCTCTCCATAGCTGCTGTTATATTTGCCTGTCTTAAAAACATTTGAGATTTGAGTTTTCCACCTCTGATGTGAAAGAAAAGGCTCTGAAGTAGCTGATAAAAACTCTCCACAGAGGAAGTATCATTTGACCTAGAAAAGAAGGACTTCCCTAAGCAATTTATGGGTATAAGAGCCCACAGTTCATGTTTACCAGGCAGAAAATAGTTCTGAAGACTAAGACAGAAGTGTTTTCTGGGGGAACAGCATGAGTGGGTTTGAGTTGAGGGCCAAAGATGGATTGTGAAGAATCTGCTATGGGGCCAACAGGTGGCATAATGGTTAAGATGCTGGACTTTCATGTGGTTTATTGTGGTACAAGTCCCAGACCTGGCAGCTTAAAACTCACGCTGGGCACATGTATATGTACACCCAAAATCCTGAGAGAAGAATGGGGAAAAGATTTTGATGTGGTCATGCCCCCCCAGGTGGGGGTTGATTTCTCTATTTCTATCTCTCTGTCTTTCTGTCTCTCCAGTGAGCACACCTTCCCAGCTGTGTCAAATATTCATTTGAAATCCATTGCCACTTCTACATGAAAATATTAGGGAAAG
>NW_006203793.1:124168-136266 GCF_000334495.1 Tupaia belangeri chinensis
TCCTCTTTTCTGGTAATGAAATTAATGTAATTGAACATATCCTATTTTTTCTCTTGGTTAAACAGAGTTCAGAACCAAAAGTACTAACCCTACAATATTCATTTGCTTTTAATTTTATACGTTTAATCACTATACTTCAATTTTTTCCCTTGGTTCTCTTTTTCTGTTTATATATTTCATTATTATATTATGTGTTCTGACTTTATTTATTATATGTCAGTACTATATAAAATATTGTTATAAGTTACCATTATTCACTTTTGGGGAAAAGTAGAGTATAAATACATTGACAAATAAAATATAAAGGATTTCAGCTTTATTCTTTAAACAATGGGAAACTATAGAAGGTTTAAAATTATAGTGACATAATGTGGTCTACACTTTAGAAAGACAATTCTGACGGCTTTGTGGAAGATGAATTAGAGAAGTTGTGAGACTGGAAGTGAAGAGATCATTCAAGAGATTAATTCAGTCTTGCAGGTGGGAGATGATGAGGGCCTGACTCCAGGTAGTGGGATACAGAGAAGAGGGTGGAGACAGGAGAAATCGGAGACTAGACAGAATCAACATGCTTTGATTAGCAGTAAATCTTCTATGTTTGTCCACTTTCTATCAAATGTCAGGGTCTTACTGATTTTTAAAAATTTTTTTTTTTTTTATTGAAGAAACAGAGATTTGAAGTAAGAAAGCATGGAGAACAATTTTGGATACTAGAGACAGTGTGGGAGGAGGGCGGGAAATGGGGGAGGATGAGAAAAAGGGAATCAAGGGAAAAAGAAAGAAGAAAAGCATTTAAGGGACACAAAAATGGAAAATTATCTGCTGTTGATAATGAGTATGATAATACCTTTTACTGGACTAATATACAGTGTCTTCATGCTGGTAAAATTCATTTAATATGCTATAATGATATATAGTAGTTGAATGTATAAAAATAAATAAAATATGAAAGAAAAAAGATAGAATCAACATAATAATAGTGACTATATGTGAGGGAGAGAACAGGAAGAAGGCAACTAAGTATATGGTGGTTAAGGTAGGCAGAATTCTAATATGGCCCTTGTAACCTTTGATTCCTGGTATTATTACTATGATTATATTACATGGAAAAAGAGAGTTTTTAAAAAGTTTGCTACATGGGGTCAGGAGGAGGCATGGTGGTTAAGGAGTTGTATTTCCCCATCATCACCCATGGTTTGAGTCCCAGACCTCGTGACTTCCTTGCTTTCTCTCTCTCTCTCTCTGTGTCTTTATGTTGACCTTGTATGTCCAATAGCAAATTAAAGAATGATAATAATGAGGAATAAAATTAGAAATTAATAAAATTATATAGGGCATGAGCAATTATTCTAGAGAGACAGAGAGATAGAGAAAGTGAGAAAGCAACTCCCAAGCAGGATGAGAACACCACAATCCCTACTCTTCCACTCTCCTCTTGGAATTCTGGGTACACACACACACACACACACACACACAGAGTGTGTTTTGTGCATTTTGCGTTATTTTTTTAAACTGCTGGATCCAGGACTCAAAGCACACAGTTGGCTATGTGGGATCCAGCTGACTTAACCACCACAGCACTCAACTGGTCCAGCAAAGGAGATTTTGTAGATGTAATTTTTTGTACTAATATTTTTAATTGATTTATTTACATTTAATGACATCTTTACAGTGTACATTTATTTTTCCAACACAAATACTATGTGTGTCAGTCAAGCCAAAGATATTACTCTATAAATTAGCAAATAGCTTCTCTTTTTTTTGTCAATTAAACATACTTTTACTTGTTTTTTTACTTGTTTTTACCTTCCCCTTTCACCTCTTTAGCTTCCATACTAAACTTTTTTCTCCAGATTTTATTGATTCACAAAATGCCTTAAACTAAAAATATGAACAAAACAAGAATTTAGTTACAAGTGCATTGTAATTTTCTACTGAAATATTTTTTAATTAATTAATTAATTAATATTTATTCCCTGAGAATTATCACAGCATACAAAATGCGATTTGCCATCCAGAATATACTACATAATGGCTTAATCATACATGTTCTCATCAATAATTTTCCATTTCAAGTTTCATTCATATATATATATATATTTATCCCCAATTTCTCACCCTCTGCCATTTTCAACCCTAATCCCATACTATCTCAGGGGTCTACAGTTGTTTTCTATTCCTTTTCCCCCCACATTTTATTGATTCACAAAATTTCTTTTTTTTTTTGAAAGTCACTGTCATTATTTTTAATATTTCAATTTATTTATTTGCATTCATTCACTGTACATCATTACAGCATGCAAAATGAGATTTTCCATCCAGAGTACACTGTATATTTGCTCAATCAAACACATCGACAAACATGTTATTGTCAGCAAATAATTTTCCATTTCTTGTTTTCTGTATGTTTTGCTCCCCGGCCCCCCGTCCTTGATTCCCTATTGCTTACCCTCTGCCATTTCCCACTCTCCTCCCACACTGTCTCTAGTATCTATGTTTGTTTTCTATACTGTTTTCCCCCCACATTTTATTGAATTACTAAAGACCTTAATTAAACTAAATGTTTTCATAGCAAACACAGCTGTTATATACATTTCCATGAACACTACTTTCAGTTTTTATAAACCGATTTGGTTTCTTATATTTGTTCAAGCAACAGTCCAATTAATAAAATTAATGATGTGGTGTTACGTATACATATTTAAATATTTTTAAAATAAGTAAATATTTTTGGTAATGTATTAATTTTTTAAAATTATTTTTAAGAGATATTTTTCTATAGGGCACATGAACTCACCACAGAGACAGAAGAGGCAGAGAGGGTGACAGTGAGAAATCATGCCCCAGGAGGAATTGCCACACTACAATCTCTTCTCCTCCATTCTCCTTTTGGGATTTTGGGCCCACACATACATGCACCAGGCATGAGTTTCAAGCCACTGGGAAAACTAGTTTTAAGTTAAATCAAAGAAATACCAAGGAATTTTGCTTAAAGCCAGGAAACAGGTTAGGATTCTGTTCAAATGGTAGGTGCATGAACCTATCAGTCTCATGTATTTTTATCTTCTGTTTTGGTTCAATTTTCCTGATTAAATTCTGGGATATAATAGTCAACCCCAGACTTATCCCTACGATTAAGCTGGCCACTATCTTAGTTTTTAAACTCTTCATGGTGGATTTGTCTAGGCCAGCCATTTTCTCTTCTAAATCTGAGATTCTATTTTCTGAATGATCTAGTCTGCTTTTAATACTTTCAAGGGAGATTTTTACTTCCTGTATCATAGTCTTTCTCTCTAACAGTTCCTTTGGAGTCTTTTGTAAAGTGTGTAATTCCTCTTAAAGATCTTGCAAGAATTTCCTCATCTCTTGGAACTCGTCAACTTCTTTCTTCTTTCTCTTTAGCAGTTCATTATCTCTCTTCTCTTCTATCTCTGTTAGCTTTGCCATTATGAATATTGTAAATTCTTTATCAAATGTTTCCATGATTTTCATTGAACTGTCTGTGAATAAAGTGGAGCTATTCTTTTTCCTTGGAGGAGAGGTATTTTCTTGCTTCCCCTTATTTCTTGTGGCCCTGTGGTGATTTCTTGTCATCTGATGGATAGTATGGTTCTTTCAAATTATTGAAGTTCAGTCTGAATGTTCATGAGAAAGCAGACAGAGGTGATATAGAATCTCCTTGCTGTTCTGTTGTGATCGTTGGTGCAGCAGATTCAGTAGATACTGAGGAATAGTTTAACCCTATTAGTATTTGGATGTTTAACTACAGTACTCTTAGATCCTTCTAAAAACACATTAAACAAATATTTGGAGAGTGGAGAGATAAGAAAAAGAAAAGTGAAAAAGAGAGAGAAACAACAAAAAAGAAAAAAAGAGAAAAAAAGACAAAAATTGTAATTACTGTTTTTACTTTAAAAAAAAATCACAAAATAGTAAACCGAGTGGCACGCTTGCATGACACACAATATACCTAGTTCATTGGAGCCATGTGGGACCTTCTTCTAAAGGCCTGGCCTCTTCTGCCTGAGTGGAGTACCAGAGTGATAACTAGCAAGACAAAAAGTGGAGCTGAGAGCAAGAGAAAAACTTTGCATTTCAAGAAAATGTAAAAGGAAAAATAAAAAAATGGAAGACAGAAGCAGGGAGAGACAGAAACAGAGACACAGAAATGGACAGAAGGCTTAGGGTGGGGGAGGGCTCCCTACAACTAACTTATTTGGTGGAGGCAGAGTTCAGTAGAAAGTCTTCATTTCTCATGTGCCCTGCAATACCTAGTTCCCTGGAGCCATGTGGAACCTTCTGCTGAAGAACTGGCCTCTTCTGCCTGGGTGGAGAACCAGAGTGATAACTATCAAGATAAAAGGTGGAGCTGAGAGAAAGAGAAAAAGTTTGCCTTTAAAAAAATGTAAAAAGGAAAAATTACAAAAATATCAAAGGAAGAAGCAGGGAGAGACAGAAACAGAGACACAGATACAGTGATAGAAGGCTGGGAGTGGGGGAGAGCTCCCTACTGGTAGCTTTTTTCTGGAGGCTGAATTATCAGTAGAAAGTCTTCATTTCTCATGTGCCCTGCAATACCTAGTTCCCTGGAGCCATGTGGAACCATCTGCTGAAGGCCTGGACTCTTCCGCCTGGGTGGAGGACAAGAGTGATAACCAACAAGATAAAAGGTGGAGCTGAGAGTAAGAGAAAAACTTTACCTTTTAAAAAAATGTAAAAATGAAAAATTACCAAAAAAAAAAAAAAAGGAAGGCACAAGCAGGGAGAAACAGAAACAGAGACACAGAAACAGACATAGAAGGCTGGGGATCGGGGAGTGCCCCTACCGCTAGATTGTTTGCTGGAGGCTGAATTATCAGTAGAAAGTCTTCATTACTCGTGTGTTCTGCAATACCTAGTTCGCTGGAGCCATGTGGAACCTTTTTCTGAAGGCCTGGCCTCTTCTGCCTGGTTGGAGGACCAGAACGATAACTAACAAGATAAAAGGTGGAGCTGAGAGCAAGAGAAAAACTTTGCCCTTAAAAAAATGGAAAAATTACAAAAAATAAACGCTAGACAGAAGCAGAAAGAGACACAAATAAAGACACAGAAACAGAGATAGAAGGCTGGGTGTGGGGGGAGGCATCCTACCACTTTTTTGTTTGTTGAAGGCTGAATTACAACTAGAAAGTCCTCATTTCTCATGTGCCCTGCAATACCTAGTTCCCTGGAGCCATGTGGAACCTTCTTCTGAAGGCCTGGACTCTTCTGTCTGGGTGGAGGACCATAGCAATAATTAAGAAGATAAAAGGTGAAGCTGAGATCAAGAGAAAAATCATGCCTTTAAAAAAAATTTTAAAAGGAAAAAATTACAAAAAGAAAGGAAGGCAGAAGGTGGGAGACACAGAAACAAAGACACAGAAACAGAGATTGAAGGTTGGGGGTGGTGGGCTCCCTCCCCCTAGCTTTTTTGATCGAGGCTGAATTACCAGTAGAAAATCTTCACTTCTCATGTGCCCTGTAATATCAAGTTTGCTGGAGCCTTGTGGAACATTCTACTGAAGGCCTGGCCTCTTCTGCCTGGTTGGAGGACCAGAGCGATAACTAATAAGATAAAAGTTGGATCTGAGAGTAAAAGAAAAACTTTGCCTTTAAAAAAATGTAAAAAAGAAAAAAAATTAAAAAATAGACAAGCAGGGAGAGAGAGAAACAGAGACACACAGAGAAAGAATGCTGGGGGTGGGGGAGGGCTCCCTACTGCTAGCTTGTTTTCTGGAGGCTGAATTATCAGTAGAAAGTCTTCATTTTGCATGTGTCCTGCAATACCTAGTTCCCTGGAGCCATGTGGAACCTTCTTCTGAAGGCCTGGCCTCTTCTGCCTGGGTGGAGGACAAGAGCGATAACTAACAAGAGAAAAGGTTGAGCTGAAAGCAAGAGAAAAACTTTGCCTTTAAAAAAAATGTAAAAAGGAAAAATTACAAATAAAATGCAAGACAAAAGCAAGGAGAAACAGAAACAAAGACACAGAAACAGAGATAGATGGCTGGGTGTAGGGGTGTTCCCTACCGCTAGCTTGTTCGCTGAAGGCTGTATTATCAGTAGAAAGTCTTCATTTCTCGTGTGCCCTGCAATACCTAGTTCACTGGAGCCATGTGGCACCTTCTTCTGAAGGCCTGGCTTCTTCTCCCTTGGTGGAGGACTAGAGTGATAACTAACAAGATAAAAGGTGGAGCTGAGAGCAAGAGAAAAACTTTGCCTTTAAAAAAAATGTAAAAAGGAAAATTACAAGAAAAAAACCTGAAGGAAGAAGCAGAGAGAGACAGAATCAGAGACACAGAAACAGAGATAGAAGGCTGGGGGTGGGGGAGGGCTCTCTACCGCTAGCTTGTTTGCTGGCAGCTGAATTATCAGTAGAAAGTCTTCATTTCTGGTGTGCCCTGCAATACGCAGCTAGCTGGAGCCATATGGAAACTTCTTCTGAAGGTCTTGCCTATTGTGACTGGATGGAGGAGCAGAGTGATAATTAACAAGATACAAGGTGGAGCTGAGAACAAGCGAAAAACTTTGTCTTCAAAAAAAATGTCAAAATGAAAAATTATACAAAGAAAACCAAGACAGAGGCAAGGAGAGACAGAAACAGAGATACAGAAACAGAGAGAGAAGGCTGGAGGGGGGGGGGGGGGGGCCCTATGGCTCTATCTGGTTTGCTGGAGGTGAATTATCAGTAGAAGGTCTTCATTTCTCGGATGTCCTGCAATGCCTAGTTTCCTGGAGCCATGTGGAACCTTCTTCTGAAGGTCTGGCCTCTTCTGCCCAGGTGTAGGACTACAACGATAATTAACAAGATAAAAGGTGAAGCTGAGAGCAAGAGAAAAACTTCCCCTTTGAAAAATGGAAAAACTACTAAAAAAACACAAGACAGAATCAGGGAGAGACAGAAACAGAGACAAAGAAGCAGAGATAGAAGGCTGGTGATGTGGGGGAGTCTTCCTATTGGTAGCTTGTTTGCTGGAGGCTGAATTATCAGTAGAAAGTCTTCATTTCTCCTGTGCCCTGCAACACCTAGTTTGCTGGAGCCATGTGGAACCTTCTTTTGAAGGCCTGGCCTCTTCTACCTGGTTGGAGGACCAGAGTGAAAACTAACAAGATAAAAGGTGGAGCTGAGAGCAAAAGAAAAACTTTGCCTTTAAAAACAATGCAAAAAAAAAATTATCAAAAAAAATAGAAAGGCAGAAGCAGGAAGAGACAGAAACAGAGACACATAAACAGAGATAGAAGGCTGGGGGTCAAGGAGTGCTCCCTACTGCTAGCTTGTTTGCTGGAGGCTGAATTATCAGTAGAAAGTCTTCATTTCTCATGTGCCCTGCAATACCTAGTTCGCTGGAGCCATGTGGAACCTTCCTCTGAAGTCCTGGCCACTTCAACCTGGTTGGAGGACCAGAGCGATAACTAACAAGATAAAAGGTGGAGTTGAGGGCAAGAGAAAAACTTTGTCCTTCAAAAAAATGTAAAAAAAAAAAAAAATTCGCCCCAAAAAAGTAAGGCAGAAGCACGGAGAGACAGAAACAGAGACAAAGAAAATGAGATACAAGGCTGTGGGTGGGGGAGGGCTCCCTACCTTTAGCTTGTTTGCTGGATGAGGAATTATCAGTAGAAAGTCTTCATTTCTCATGTGCCCTGCAATACCTAGCTCGCTGGAGCCATGTGGAACCTTCTTCTGAAGGCCTGGCCTCTTCTGCCTGGGTTGAGGACCGGAGCAATAACTAACAAGATAAAAGGTGGAGCTGAGAGCTAGAGAAAAACTTGGCCTTTAAAAAAAATGTAAAAAGGAAAAATTACAAATAAAATGCAAGACAAAAGCAGGGAGAGACAGAAACGGACACACAGAAACAGAGATAGAAGGCTGGGGGTGGGGGAGCTCCCTATCACTAATTTGCTTGCTGGAGGCTAAATTATCAGTAGAAAGTCTTCATTTTTCGTGTGCCCTGCAATACCTAGTTTGCTGGAGCCATGTGGAACCTTCTTCTGAAGGCTCTTCTTCCTGAGTGGAGGACCAGAGCGATAATTTACAGCATAAAAGGTGGAGCTGATAGCAAGAGAAAAACTTTGCCTTTAAGAAAAATGTAAAAAGAAAATTACAAAAGAAATGCAAGACAGAAGCAGGGAGAGACAGAAACAGAGACAGAGAAACAGAGATAGAAGCCTGGGGATGGGGTTGGGCGCTCTCTGCCACTAGCTTGTTTGCTGGAGGCTGAATTATCAGTATAAAGTCTTCATTTCTCATGTGGCCTGCAATACTTATTTCACTGGAGCCATGTGGAACCTTCTTCTCTGGTTCACAAAATTTCTTAAATAACCTATTTTCCATAGCAAGTTTAGCTGGTATATACATATCTGTGAATGCATGTCTGACTTTAGGCACGAAATTCTGAGAAGAATGAATGTCCTAATAGGTAGCATCTAGCTGATGCTATATAGCTTACTGCAGTCATTTAATAGGTATTTAATATATTTTTTCTTTTCAAGGAAAGGAGTTTTAACTTTAATTAATAAATCAAAGTAATGCTAAGAACATTTCCTTAATACTTAAAATCAGGAAACTGGTTAGGATTCTGTTCGAATAGTAAGTACATTAACCTATTGACAGCTCAAGACAGGACAAAAACTCTTAAAAGTGACACAAAGCCTAGAAGAAAAGCAGCAATAGTTTAGTCAAAACTCACAAAATGCTATGTAACCAGGTCAGTCTCATGTACTTAATCTATCTTCTGTTGTGGTTCAATCTTCCCAATTGATTTCTGGGATATAATATTCAAATCCAGACTAGTCCCTACTATTAAGTTGGCCATTTTCTTAGTTTTTGAACTCTTATTTCTATGTGTCTGTATTTAATTTTCCTGGTATAGCACTACCTTGAAAACTTCTTGGAGATCTGCTCTGGTGTTAGTAAATTCTTCCAGGTTTTACTTGCCTGAGAATGTTCTTGCCTTTTCTTCCTGTATGAAGGATAATCTTGCTGGGTACAGTATTGGTTGAAACTGCTTTTCCCTTAACACTTTGAAAATATTTTCCCATTCTTTCCTTGCTAGAACTGTTTCCAATGAGATGTCTGATGTTAGCCTAATGGGATATTCTTTGTAGGTAACATTGTTTGTCTCTTGCCAGTCTGAGTACCTTGCCTTTATGGTTTTGGTCAATGTGAGTATATCATATCTTGGAGAAGATCTTGGGTTGATTATATTTGGGGCCCTTTATATTTCTTGGGACTAGATCTTTGAATGCCTCTCTAGGTTTGGAAAGTTTTCTTGCAAGATTTCATGGTATAAATTATCAATGCACTCATGCATCTCTTTGCCTTCTGTGATACCAATTATCCAGATGTTTGGATGTTTAATGATATCTAGTATTTTTTGTATATTATTTTAATTTGGTTGATCAATTTTTTCAGTATTCATGGTGGATTTTTCTAGGCAAATAATTATATCTTCTACATCGGAGATTCAATTTTCTGTATGATCTAGTCTGCTTTTAATACTTTCAAGGGATATTTTTACTTCCTGTATTAGAGCCTTCATCTCTACCAGGTTCATGTGATTCTTTATAGTGTATATTTCCTATTTTAGATCTAGGAAGAATTATCTCCTGAAACTCATTGGCTCCTATCTCCTGCCTCTTCTGCAGTTCATTGTCTCATTTCTCTTCCATCTCTCTTACCTTTGTCACTATGAATATTCTAAATTCTTTATCAGACATTTCCATTTGTTTCACTGTATATTTAAAGATGAACAGGAGTTATTCTTTTCCCTTGGAGGAGAGGTATTTTCTTGCTTTCCTATATTTCTTGTGACCCTCGAGGTGATTTCTAGTCATCTGATGGATGGTGCATTTCTTCCTAATTTGTGAAGTTCAATCTGAGCTTCAGAGCCATGCAGAAAAAGGTGATCTGCATTTTCTCTTCTGTTCCGTTTTCACTTGTAGTGCATTAAATTCAGTGAGACTAGAGGAATATTCTGACCCTAATCAGATTCAGATGTTTGGATCCTGTTTACTTGGATCTGTCTAGACACTTAATGCATAGAGGCTGAGCAGCCAATGAATAACGATAAAGAAAAAAGGAAAAGAATTAGAGAATAGGAAAGAAGAAGAAAAAATAAAATGAAAAAGAAGAAAGAGAAAAGATAATTTAAAAATCATTAGATTTTAATTTTAAAATGCAAAAATTGTAAACAATATTGTGAAAGCAATATTTCACAGCTCAAGTTTGGTATCCATCTAAGGTGAGCATGCCCTAGGTTTGAGCCTTTCCTAAATGAAATGGGGAAAGCCATCAATTAGCACAATACAGGAGGGGCTTGAGAGCACACAGAATACTTTCCCTTAATTTTTTTTAAAGTCACAGCAAGACAGAGAGAGACAGAGATAAATGTAGAGAAGGAGACAGAAGTAGCCCTACCCACTAAAAATGAATCTGGAGGAGGAAGTGTCAGCAGAAAATCTTCATTTTTGGTCAAGGAAATCAATATTTCACAGCTCAAGTTTGGTAACTATCTCAGGAGCACGATTAAGATTATAAATCTGTTTACTTCAATAAAAGGAAATTATCCAGGTGGGCCTAACCTAATTACATAAGCCCTATAAAAGCAGAGTTTTGTCTAGTAGGAACAAAAGAGGAAGACAGAGAGATTCAAAGTGAGCGAAATTCAAGGGATCAGCAGATGGAATAATGGCTACATCACTGGACTCCCACATTGCCAACCACAATTCAAGTCCTAGGCCCAGATGTTTCAAACTCATGCTGGGCACATGTTTGTGCATGCCAATTCCTAGGGGGAGAATGGAAGAGAATGGATTGTGGTGTGGAAATCCTCTCTGACTCTCTCTGTATCTCTGACAAGCACACATGCCCTATATGAAAAATCTCTCCAAAAAAGTGAGTGAAATTCAAAATGAGGGAGTTTATCTGTTTCTAAGATGGAGGAGACCATGTGGAAGAATCTGACAGTGGCCTCTATGAGCTTAGAGCTACCCTCAGTTGACAACCAGCAATGAAATACGAGAGTTCAGTCCTATAATCATAAGGAATTAAATTCTAGTAATGGTCTAAATGAACTTGGAAGTCGACTTCCCTTAGAGGCAACAGATAAGTGTTCAGCCTGGCTGGCAACTTTATTTCAGCCGTGTGAGACACTGAACAAAAAACACAGCTAAACCCATACAGATTTATGATACATGAAACTGTGAGCTAATAAGTGATTTTTATTTTAAACTGCTAAATTTGTGGTGATTTCTTATGTAACAATAGAAACTAACACATGGTTGAACTGAAATCTTCGGTACCCATAACACATTCTCTTGTATATGTACCACAGCTACAGCTATAGTAGATAGTTTCATCTCACCTCTAGCTGCTCATATCTTAACTCAAGAGCACAATGGAGGGACCAGCAGTTAGCGTAATGGCTATGTCGCTGGACTCCCACGTAGTCGACCGCGGTTCGAGTCCTGGACCCGGTGGCTTAAACTCATGCCGGGCGTGTGTGCGTACGTGCCCAAGATCCCGAGAGGAGAATGGAGGAGAAGGGATTGCGACGTGGCCATCCCCCCTGGGGGGTGATTTCCTGCTTTCTATCTCTCTGTCTCTCTCTGTCTGTCTGGCGAGCGCACGCACCCTATAGCAAAAACCTCTCACAACAACAAAAAAAAAAGAGCACAGTGGATAGGAGCAGAGAGAAAGCAAGATTTTTAAAAATATATATTTTATTTTCATTTCTTCTATACATTCAATCACATACATCACTTAGCTTATAAAGTGAATGTTCCAACATGAATATGTTTCTCACCCATCCAGTTGGGGATACTATACATTATCTTTAACAGATAAAAACCAATTTCTTTGTCCCATAAGTGATTTGCCTCTCTATTTATCTCCTTAATGTCCTTTCTCAGATTCTACTCTTTCACCTACTTCTTTCCACACTGTCTCTGGTATTCATAACCATTTACTATGTTTCTATACCCTTTAGTCATTCAGTTTCAGATATAGAGTGTGGACACTAAGTATATATATATATATTTTTTTTTTTGAGAGGTTTTTTTTTTTTTGCTATAGGGCACTCGCA
>NW_006203793.1:136308-145520 GCF_000334495.1 Tupaia belangeri chinensis
CGGTGACATAGCCATTACGCTAACAGCTTGTTCCCGACACTCAGTATATATTAAGTGGAGAAATATGGTGTCTCTCATTCATAACCTGGCTTGCTTCACTCAGCAGTAAATCTTCCATATTCATCCACTTTCTGTCAAAAGCCAGGGTCTTGTTTTTTATGGCCAAGTAGTATTCCATGGAGTATATGTGCCACGCTTTTCAGTCCATTCATCTGCTCATGGGCATTTGGGTTGGTTCCATGTCTTAGCAATTGTGAATAATGTTGCAATAAACATCGATGTGCAAGCACTTTTCTGATTAAGAAGTCTTCTGTCTTTGGGTAGATACCAAGGAGTGGGATTTCTGGATCATATGTTAGTTCTATTTGTAGACTTTTGAGGAATCTCCAAATTATTCTCCACAGTGGCTGAACAATTTATATTCCCACCAGCAGTGTAAGGAGAGTTCCCCTTTTGCCACCCAACAGCACTTATCAATTTATTTTTTTAATCAGTCATTCTGACCGGGGTTAGGTGGTATCTTGTTGTTTTGATCTGCATTTCCTTTACAATGAGGGATGTTGAGCATTTTTTCACATGCCTTTTGGTTATTTGTATGTCTTCCTTAGAGAGTAGTTTTTTCAACTCATTCTCCCATCTTTTTTTCGGGACAGCTGTTTGAGTTCCTTGTGTATTCTGGATATCAATCCCTTATCTGATGCATAGTTTACAAAAATATTTTTCCATTCTGGGAGCTGTTGATTCACACTAATTATTGTTTTTTGTTTGTTTGTTTTGTTTTTGCCATGCAGAAACTCCTTAATCTAATGTAATCCCACTTGTCTATTTTTGGGTTTATTGACTGTGATTTGGGGGGTCTTATTCATAAAGTCTTTGCCTATCCCAATGTCTCCAAGTTTCCCCTGTGTTTTCCAGGATAAGTTTTATAGTTTGAGATCTTAGGTTGAGATATTTGATCTACTTTGAGTTGATTTTTGTCAATGGTGAGAGACAGGGCTTCAGATTCATCTTTCTGCAGGTGGATATTCAGTTTTCCAGCACCATTTGCTAAAGAGGCTTCACTTTTCCCACTGGATTGACTGGTACCCTTTGTCAAAAATCAGTTGGCTGTAGGTTTGGGGGATTATTTCTGGCGATTCTATTCTGTTCCATTGGTTCACCTGTCTGTGTCTATGCCAATACCATGCAGTTTTGATTACCATAGCTCTGTAGTGCATTTTTGAGATAGGGAGTGAGATGCCACCCACTCCACTCTTCTTGTGCAGGATTACTTTGGCAATAAGAGGTCTTTTATGATTCCAGACAAATTTTATGATTGTCTTTTCCAGATCTGTGAAGAATGTCTCTGGCAGTTTGATTGGGATTGCATTAAATATGTAGATTAATTTGGGTAGAATTGTCATTTGGATTATATTAATTCTTTCAATCCAGGAACATGGAATATCTTCTCACTTTTTTGTGTCATTTTCAATTTCTTTTTTTATCTTCTCATAGTTTTCCTTGTGGAAGTCTTTAACTTTTTTGGTTAGATTTCTTTCTAGGTGTCTTATACCTTTTGTGGCTATGGTAAATGGAATTACTTTTTTTCAGTTCTATCTCAGTCTGTCTGCTTTTCATATATAGAAATGCTATAGATTTCTGTATGTAAGCGCTTTTCCAACTAAGTGCTCTCCTGTCCTTTGGGTAGATATCCAGGAATAACTGGATCATTTTGTATTTTTATTTGAAGGTCTTTGAGGAATCTCCATATCATTCTCCATAGCGGCTGTACCAATTTAAATTGCCACCAACAGTGTAGGAGTGTTCCCCTTTCACCACATCCCCTCCAGCACTTATCATTATTTGTTTGTTTGTTCGTTTTAATCTTTGCCATTCTGTCTGAGGTTAGGTGGTATCTCATTGTGGTTTTGATTGGCATCTCCCTTACAATGAGGGATGTTGAGCATTTTTTCATATGATTTTTGGCTGTTCATATGTCTTTCTTAGAGAATTGTTTATTCAGCAGCTCATTTTCCCATCTTTTAATTGGATTAATCATTTTCTTCTGGTTAAGTTCCTTGAGTTCCCTGTGTATTCTGGTTATCAGTCCCTTATCTGAGGCACAGTTAAAAAAAATTCTCTCTCATTCTGAGGGTAGTCAATTTACACCAATTACAGTGTCCTTTGGTGTGCAGAAACTCTTTAATCTGATGGAATCCCATCTGTATATTTGGGGGATTATTGTCTGTGCTTTGGGGGTCTTGCATAAGAAATCTTTGCCTAGCCCAATGTCTCCCAGAGTTTTCCCAGTGTTTCCCATCAGTAGTTTTATAGTTTGCAGTCTTAGGTTTGGATCTTTGATCAACTTTGAGTTGATTTTTGTTAATGGTAACAGATAGGGGCTCAGATTCATCTTTCTGCAGGTGGATACCCAGTTTTCCCAACACCATTTGTAAAGAGCTGTCCCTTTTCCCACTGGATTGACTAGTACCTTTCGTCAAAGATGAGTTGGCTGTGTGTTTGGGGGTTTATTTCTGGAGACTCTACTCTGTTCCATTGGTCCTCATGTCTATTTTTGTGCCAATACCATATTGTTTTGATTATCATAGCTTTGTAATATATTTTTGGGTCGGGGAGTGAGATGCCACCTACTTCAGTTTTCTTGTGCAGGATGGCTTTAGAAAAATGGGATCTTTTATGGTTCCAGATAAATTCTATGATTGTCTTTTCTAGATCTCTAAAGAAAGTCTCACAATTTTATTAAGATTGCATTAAACATGTAGATTAATTTGGGTTAGACTGCCATTTTGACTATATTGCTTCTGCCAATACAGGAACATGGGATGTCCTTTCACTTCTTAATGTCCTTTTCGATTTCCTTTTTAAGGTTTTCATACTTTTCCTTGTAGAGGTGCTTGACTTCCTTGGTTAGTTTTATTCCTAAGTATCTTATACTTTTTGTGGCTATGATAAATTACTTTCTTCAATTCTATCCCTGTCTGCTTGTTGTTTGCATATAAAATAAATAATTCTCAAAACAAACACTGAAACATTGAAGCCTCTTACTACGTGTCAGGTACTGTTTTCGGCACTGGGGATACAGCATTAAATAAGCCCTGTAAGCATTGGTGCGCTCATGGAACTGATGTTCTAGAGAGGGTTAGGGGAGATAAGCAGTAAACAAATGCTAGTTATGATGGAGCAGCTATTTAGAAGTGCTGCAGGGAAGTGAGGGAAAGCACAGGTGGAGACAGTATAGTGTTAGATTGGGTGGTCAGGGAAAGCTTCGTGGAAAGGGTTGACGTTTATTTATTTGTTTTTGCAAGAGAGGGTGCATGTGCTCACTGGGAAGATAGAGAGACAGAAAATGAGGCTTTGTCAATTTTCCTTAGAGTCTTTATCATAAAGCCATTTTGTTGAAAGCTTTTTCCACATCAATTCAAATGATCATATTTTTTTCCCTTAATGTTATATTAACACAATAACACCATATTGATGTATCACATTTTTGGTTTTGCATATGTTGAACCACCCCTGCATCCCTGGAATAAAGAATACCTAGTCATGATGAATAACCTTTTTTATATGCTCTTGAATACTGTTAGCAAGTATCTTGTTGAGAATTTTTGCACCTATATTCATCAGGGATATATGTCTTTAGTCCCCCCCCCCTTTTTTTGTCGTATCCTTATCTGTTTTGGGAATGGGGGTTTTGGAGGCTTCATAGAATAAATTTGAAAGAGTCCCTTCATTTTGGATTTCTAGAAACAGTGTGAGTAGAATGGGGGTTACCTTTCTTTAAAAGTTTTGTAAAATTCAGAAGTGAAGCCATTGGGTCCTGGACTTTTCTTTGATGGGAGGTTATTTATTACAGATTCAATCACATTGTTTGTTATAGGTCAATTTAGGCTTTCTTGTCTTCCTGAGTCAGTCTTGGTAGATTATGTTTCCAGGAATCTGTCCAGCTCATCCAGGTTTTCTTCTCTGTTAGCATAATATCCTCTAATGATGTTTTGTATTTCTGTTATGTCTGTTGTAATGTTGTCTGATTCATTGCAAATCGGACTTACCTGGTTCCTTTTTCTTTTCTTCTTAATTAGTCTGGCTAATGGTGTGCCAATCTTGTTTATCTTTTCAAAGAACCAGCTGTTGCTTTCATTTATTTTCTGTACAGTTCATTTATTTTCTATTTCATTTATTTTTGTTTGAATCTTTATTATTTTTTTCTCCTGGCATTTTTTTAATTATTTTTTGTTGTTGTTCTTTGTCCAATTTCCTGAGACATGATGTTAGGTTGTCCTTTTGCCACCTTTCCATGTTTTTCTTGTGCGCATTTATTGCTATGAACTTCCTTCTTATGACTGCTTTTGCAGTATCCTATAGATTATGGAAACTTGTGTACTTGTTATCATTAGTTTCCATGAATCTTTTGATTTCTGTCTTAATCTCTGCAGTGTCATGGAGTCTTTCAGAATTAGGTTATTTAGTTTCTATATATTTGTATATTTTCGTAAGTCTTTCAGTCCTTCACTTTTAATCTGTGTATGATTTTATCCATGAAATGGGTTTCTTGTAGGCAAGAAATAAAGGGTTTTTGATTTTTAATTAATTCAGTCAGTCTGTGTCTCTTTATTGGAGAATTTAATCCATTAATATTCAACATTATTTTTGATATTTCCAGACTTGTCCTAACCATTAAATTGGCCATATTCTTGGTTGTTTTTTGTTCTTTTATTACCGTCTGTTTGTCTTTGGTTTTCTTGGTATAGTACTCCTTTCAGAATTTTTTGAAGAGCTGGTCTGGGGTTGGTAAATTCTTTCAGGTTTTGTTTATCCGAGAACATTTTTATCTTTTTTTTTTCCCATATGAAGGATATTCTTGCTATATATAGTATTCTTGGTTTAACTTGTTTTGCATTTAACACTTTGAATATATTTCCCCCTTCTTTCCTTCCTTGCATTGTATCCAATATGTTTTCTGGTGTTAGCCTCATGGAATAGCCTTTGTAAGTGATTTGAAGTTTCTTTCTTGTCAATGTTAGTGTCTTGTCTTTGTGGTTTTTGTCAATCTGTCTATGATGTGCCTTGAAGAGGATCTTCTTAGATTGATTCTATTTGGGGTTCTTTGTATTTCCTAGGTCTGAATGTTTGAGTGCTTCTATAGACTTGTAAAGTTCTCTTCAAGGATTTCATGGAATAGATTATCAATGCTTTTATTAGATTCTTAACCTTCTGGGATACAAATTGTTCAGATGTTACAGCCTTTCATGGTCTCTAGTATTTCTCATATATTATCTTCATTTTTATTGGTTATTTTCTCAGTTTTTTATATATATTTTCCTAGGTGAGAGGTTTTGTGTTCTTTTTCTGAGATTTGATCTTCTGCCTGTTCTAAGCTGCTGTTAATACTTTTGAGGTAGGTTTGAATTTCCTATATCATAGCCTTCATATCTAACAGTTCCATTTGATTCTTTTTTATGTTGTCCAATTTTTCTTTCATTTCATGGAATGAATTTCTCATCTCTTGGAGCTCAATGTTTCTTTTTTCTTGCATATCATTAAGGCTTGTTACCATAAATTTTTCTAGTTTTTTTCTGACATTTTGATATTATCCTCTTATTTTTCCTACTGGGAGAGAAGTTACAGTGTTCCCTTGCTGGATACATATTACTTGATTCTCTCATCCTTGAGGTTCTTCTCAGATTTTTAGTGATTTGGTAATGTATTCACTTTTCACTAATTTGTTGGAGAAGTATTTTGTAACTGTGAGCACTTGTGTTTCCTTTCACTGTGAAATAATTCGGTGTTATTTTCTCCCTTTTACTGTGTTCTCTAGTGTGGTATTCACAGGAGAAGTTTTGAAATCAGTTTTATGAAGAGGACTTTCACTCTTTTTACAAACAGTGCAGTGACAGGCAAAGAATTCTCTAAATCCCACAATATTCAGATGTTTAGCTACTATGCGCCTAGAATTCTCTAGACAATGGGTAAGGGGTGAGCAGTAAAATAAGAAAGTAAGCTAAAAGAAAACTAAGTAGGAAACAGAAATAGCAAGAAAAAGCAAAAAAAAAAAAAAAAGGAAGGAAAAACTGGAACAAAAAGAGGAGAAAAAAGTAGAAGACACATCGCAGAAAGTAAAATTGAGTTAAAAATGGAGATCCACACAGCACAGAAGACAAAAGCACAGGGGACAGAAAGCTGTTTTTTTTTTGTTTTTTTTGTTTTTTTTTTTTAATTAGAAGAGACAAAAAATAAGAGGTTGAGAGAGACGTCGTGTACCTTACTAGCACTGTGGTCTGTGGGGGTTGGGGGGAGAGAGACTCGGATTAGGGGCTTCACAGCCATGAGGCTGAATGTAGAAAGGGTACAAGAGGCAGAGATGGAGATTCTTTCAAGGTCTCTGTCCCAATTAGGACTGGAGTCTGGGAGGGGAGCCCTGGCTGGGGGGCTTCAGAGCTGTTAAGTGGAACACAGAAAGGGCAGCACAGGCAGAGATGTTGATGCCTGCAAGTATTCTGTCTTGACTAGCACCGGGTTCTGGAATAAGATGCTTGGTTGGGTGGGGCTTCATAGCCATGAAGCATAACCCATAAAGGGCAGCAGAGGCACAGATGGAGATGCCTGCAAGGATTTTGTCCTGACTACCTCTGGGGTCTAGAAGGGTGGCCCTGGCTGGGGAGCTTCATAACTGTGAAAATGAACCCAGAAAGAGTAGCAAGAGGAAGAGATGGAGATCCCCATAAGGATTCTGTCCTGACTAGCATTGGGGTCTGGAAGGGGAGAACCCTGGCTGGGAGGCTTCACAGCTCTGAATCTGAACCCAGAAAGGTCAGCAGAGGCAACCTAAACAACCTACTTATGACTGAATTCACTTCCACTGAAGAAATTAAGACTGAAATTAAAAGATCTATTGAAACAAATGATAGTTAGCTCATGAGTTTTTATAATCTATGGGACACAGTGAAACTAGTCATAAGACAGAAGTTCATAGGAATTAGTATGCATAAGAAAAAGATGGAGGGGCCAGGAGATGGTGTAATGGTAACATTGCGGGACTCCTACATAGTGGACCATGGTTCTAATTCCAGACCAGGCAACTTAAGTCTCAGGCTCGGCACATGTGTACAAAATCCCAAGAGGAGAATTGAAGAGAAGAGATTGTGGCATGACCAAACCCTCTGGGGGCGATTTCTTGTTTTCTGTCTCTCTGTCTCTCTGACAAGTGCATGCAACTTATAGCAAAAAAAACTCTCTAAAAAAGGAAGAAAAAAAAGAAAAAGATGGAAATGTAACAGATAGTAAATCTATCAATATACCTCAGGGAACTGGAAAAGGAACAACAAAAACAAATCAAAAAATTCTAGGAGAAAAGAATTAATAAATATTTAAGCCAAAATAAATGAAATAGAGAATAAATGATCTACACAGTAAACAAATAAATAAAAAAGCTGGTCCATTGAGAAGATGAATGAAATTCATACACCATTGGCTAGGTTAGTTAAAAAGAAGAGAGAAAGGAACCACAAAAATCAGAAATACAAAAGATTGTTGGAGAATATTATGAATGACTATACACTAACAAACAATAAACCAGGATCAGAAGGATAATTTTCTGGACATATATAATCTACCAAGACTGAATCAGGAAGACACAGAAAGTCTGAATATATCATGGGGCTGGTGGATGACATAGTGGTTAAGGGTGCTGGATTCTCACATGACCGATCATGGTTTGAGTCTTGGACCTGGTAGTTTGCTTTTTCACTTCATCTTTCCCCCTCTATCTCTCTCTCTGCTTGAATTAAATTTAAAAAAATAACAAATGGAACTAACTAACTAAATGATTATTTTTAAAAAAGAAGAAGAAAGCTTGAGTAGATGAGTAACAAGCAATGAAATTGAATCTGCAATATTCTCTCAACAAAAAAAAACTGGGGAATTCTGGTAGACATTGAGGTAGTCAAAGACTTCTTAAATAAGACTCCCAAAGCAAGGGTAATGATCCCTAAAATGGACAAATGGGACTCTATCATATTAAGAAGTTTCTGCACAGCAAAGGACATAGTAATTAATGTAACCCCTCAGAATGGGAGAATAGTTTTATAAAATATGTCTCAGACAAGGGATTTTTTTTTTTTGGACAAGTTTTTGCTATAGGGCTTGTGCACTTGCCAGACAGAGAGAGACAGAGAGACAGAAAGTGAGAAATCACCCCCAAGGGGTGATGGCTATGCAACAATCCCTTCTCTTCCATTCTCCTCTTGGGATCTTGGGCATACACGCACATGCATCCAGCATGAGTTTTAAGCCACTGGGTCTGGGACACGAACCGCAGTAGACTACATGGGAGTCTAGCGACATAGCCATTATGCTAACTGCTGGTCCCTCAGACAAGGGATTGATAACAAGAATACACAGGCAAGTCCAGCAACTGACCCAGAAAAAAATGTCTAACACAATTAAAAGATGAGAAAATGAGTTGAACAAAAATCTCTCTAAGGAAAACATATGAACGGCCAAAAATCATATGAGTAAATATTCAACATCCCTCATCATAAAGGAGATTCAGATTAAAATCACAATGAGTTGCCACCTAACCCCTGTCAGAATAGCAAATATTAAAAATATAAAAGTGATTAAGGGTTGGCAGGTATGTGGTGAAAGGGGAATTCTCTTACTTTGTTGGTGGGAATGTAAACTGGTTCAGCCACTGTGGAAAACAATATGGAGGTTCCTCAAAGATCTAATACCAGATATAGTGTGTGTGAAAGAGTAGGGTCTGAGAAAGGATATTTAGAAGAAAGGGGACAAAGAAATGTGGTATTATCTGTTGAAGATATTTTATAGTTTTATCAACTGGACTAGGAAGAAATGTTCACATGTTGAAATATTCACTTTGTAAGCTAAATAATGTGATTGAATGTATAAAAGAAAATGAAATTTAAAACAAAAAAGTAGAACTACCATTGGATCCAGCAATCACACTTCATGGTATCGACCCAAAGGATAGGAGAATGTTCAGTCTGGAAAGCACTTGCATATCAATGTTTATTGCAGCATTATCACGATTGCTAAGATTCTGAACCAACCCAAATGTCTACAAACAGATGAATAGATGGAAAAAGTGTGGCACATATACTTGACAGACTACTATTCAGTCATAAAAAACAACAAGACCATGTCATTGTATAGAAAATGGTTGGCGGCCGGGCCTGCGCGGCCTGGGCCGCCCA
>NW_006203793.1:146794-154251 GCF_000334495.1 Tupaia belangeri chinensis
GGCAACCATGGATGCCAGGGACAATGGGGGAAGAGGATGGGACATAGCAGAGGGTGGGGATGGGGAATCAAGGATGGCAAAACAAAAGGCAAGGTATGCAGGACATAAGAATTGGAAAATTATTTGCTGAGAACATGTATGTTGATGTGCTTGATTGAGCCAATGCACAGTGTATTTTGGATGGAAAATTCATTTGTGTGTTGTGATGGTGTATAGTGAATTAATGTAGAGAATGAATACATTTAAAATAAAAAAATAAAAAAATAAAATAAAAAAGAAAGAAAAAAAAAGAAAATGGTTGAATATGGAATATCTAGAAAGATACTGTATGTATCAATATATACTGACTATCCACACTTTATGGTAGAGATGGAAATATTGGAGGTCATAAAAGCAGTGAAAATAGTTATGAATGCTGAAGACAGTGTGGAATGGGGGTGGGAGATGGGAAGAATATAGAGAAGAATAGCAAGAGAACAAATAGAGAGGCATGAAATTAGTGAGAAACATAAATGTTTTATCACCTGTTGATGATAACATGTATAGTATTCTCAACTGGACTGGTCTGAGAATTATTTCATGTTGGGTAAATTCTCTTTACAAGCCAAATGATACATAGTGATCGGATGTTTAAAAAAATAATGAAAATAAATAATAATAATCTGAAAAAAGGATGAAAAGCTATTTGATGATGATGATGTGGATAGTAATGTCTTTGTCTTTATTGATAGGCATGGCAATCATGCTGGAAAAAGAAATATAATACACTATAAAGATACATGTGATTAAATGTAAAATAAAAAATTATATTGACAAAAAATTCTATAAAAAAGATTTGATATTTTTGAGTTTTTTCATTATTATCCAACATATTGTTGAATTTGATAAACAATCCTTATACACTTGTAAATAATTTAAATTCTGTAATGATTAATGTAATTTTTTAAATGTAAAGTTTACCAATTGTGCTAAAAGTGTAAAAGAAAAAAGTCTCCCACCAAAGAAAAGCCTAGGTCTCAATGGCTACACTTCTAAATTCGATAAAACTTTAAAGTAGAGCTAACCCCCATTCTACTCAAACTATTTCCAAAGATAAAAAAAGAATTTTTTATATGAGGCCTCTATCACCCAAAGGATATAGCCACAGAAAAACAAAGGACACAGCCACAGAAAAACAAAGGACATAGCCACAGAAAAACAAAACAAAATAAAGAAAAAAACTATAGACCCATATCAATAATGAATACAGATGCAATAATTCTCAACAAGATACTTCCAAATCATAGCCAACAACTTGTTAAAAAGATTATATACCACAATCAGGTAGGCTTTATTCCACAGATGCAAGTGTGCTTCAACAAATACAAAGCCATAAAAAAATAAATGTAATAACAGAAGGAAATATAAAAAACATATGATCATGTCAATTAATATGCACAAAAAAAACCTTGAAAAAATGCAATATCCATGTACAATGAAGACTTGCAAAATCTAAATATGAGGGACATTTTTCAACATAATAGAAGCCATATATGAAAACTGATAGCTTGAAAATTTGAAACTGGAGGATGATAAGGTTGTCCTCTTTCTCCACTCCTTTTCAGTATACTACTGAATTCCTAGCCAATGCAATTAGACAAAAGAATAAAACACAGGGAAAGAAGATGTGAAATTATCTCTATTATCAGATGGCATGATTTTATACATAGAAAACAAAAAGAATCTCCCCAACCCCCCCAAAACAAACAAGCAGACAAACAAACAAAACCTCCTGGAAATGGTAAATGAATACAGTAAAGTGGCAGTATACAAAATCAACTTAAAAAAATCTTTAGCATTTCAGCAATGGTGCTGGAAAAACTGGATTTCCACCTGCAGAAAGATGAATCTAAACCTCTACCTCTCACCTTTGACAAAAATCAATTCAAGGTGGATCAAGGATCGAAATCTAAGACCCCAAACTATTAAACTGCTCCTGGAAAACGCTGGGAAAACTCTGGGGGACATTGTTGTAGGAAAAGACTTCTTACATAAGACCCCCAAAGCATAGTCAATAATCCTCAAAATAGACAAGTGGGATTACATCAGATTAAGAAGTTTCTGCATGGCAGAAGACACAGTAATTAGTGTGAATTGACAGCCCTCAGAATGGGAAAATATTTTTGTAAATTATGCATCAGATAAAGGACTGATAACCAGAATACACAAGGAACTAAAGAAGCTGTTTGGGAAAAAGATGATTAACCCTATTAAAAGATGGGAAAAGCAGTTGAAGAAAACACTCTCTGAAGATGACATACAAATAGCCAAAAGGCATATGAAAAAATGCTCAACATCCCTCAACATAAGGGAAATGCAGATCAAAACAACAATGATATACCACTTAACCATAGTCAGAATGTCTAAGATTAAGAAAAAAAAAAAAAAGATAAGTGTTGACGGGGGTCTGGGGGAAGGGGAACTCTTTTACACTACTGGTGGGAATGTAAATTGGTCCAGCCACTGTGGAGAACTACTTGGAGATTCCTCAAAAATCTACAAATATAACTTCCATATGATCTAGCAATCCCACTCTTCGGTATCTACCCAAAGGACAGAAGAATTCTTCACTGGAAAAGTGCTTGCACATCAATTTTTATTGCGGCACTATTCACAACTGCTATGACATGGAACCAACCCAAATGCCCCCGTACAGATGAATGGATTGAAAAACTGGCACATATACTCTATGGAATACCATTCAGACATACAAACCAACAAAACCCTGGCTTTTGACAGAAAGTGGAAGAATATGGAAGATTTACTGCTGAGTGAAGCAAGCCAGGCTATGAAGGAGAGACTTTGTATGTCCCCACTTAATATATACCAAGTGTCTGCACTCTATGACTGAAACTGATTGACTAAAGGATATAAAAACACAAGAGATGAGTGTGAATGACAGATGTGGGGTGTGTGGAGGAGTGGGGCCCAGGGAAGGTCATTTGGAGGAGGGATACAAAGGCAGAGCATTGACAAGGATGGGGAGGTGTGGTGTTATCTGTTGAAGATATTTTGACCGACTGGACTGGGGAGAAATGTTCACATATTGAAATGTTCACTTTGTAAGCTAAACAATGTGATTGAATGCATATTAAAATTTTTTAAAAGTAAATTAATTAATAAAAAATCTATAGGATTTATATACACCAGCAATTAGCAGACTGAGTTAGGCTTAAATATACCAGTCCCATTTATAGTAGCCAGAAAAATAAGATACCTAGGAGTAAACCTGACTGAAGAAGTCAAAGATCTCTACAAGTAAAACTATGAAATAATAAAAAGGAAATTGAATATGATACAAAAAAGTGGAAAGACATTCCATGTTCCTGGATTGGAATGATTAATATAATCAGAATATTAATCCTGAGACCAGCAGATGGCATTATGGTTATGTTGCTGGGCTACCACATGACTGACTTTAGTTCAAGTCCTGGACCCAGTGGTTTGAAACTCAAACAAGGCATGTGTGCACGCATGCCCAAAATCCCAAGAGGAGAATGAAGGAGAAAGAATCGAAGTGTAGTTATCTCCTTTAGAGAGTGATTTCTCGCTTTCTGTCTCTGTGTCTCTGTGATGAGTGCACATGTCCTATAGTAAAAAGCTCTCTTAAAGAAAAAAAAAAACTCAATCCTACCCACATTAATTTACTAAATTAATGCAATCCCAATCAAATTACTAAAGATGGCACACAATTAGAAAAAAAAACAATTAAAAATTGTCTGGAATTATAAAAGACCCCCTATCACCAAAACAATATTGTGCAAAAAGAATAAAGTAGGAGGTATCTTATTCTGTGACCCCAAATATATTAGAAAGCTTTTATAATCAAACAGCATGGTAATGGTGCAAAAACAGTAATGTAGACAAATGTAATAGAATAGAGACCCCAGAAATAAAACTCAAAACATACAGTGAACTGATTTTGACAAAGGGCACTAGACAATCCAGCGGGGAAAAGAAAACATCTTCAGCAAATGGTGCTGGAAAAACTGTATATCTACCTGAAGAAAAATCAGATTGGACCCCTATATCTCACCATTAACAGAAATAAACTCAATATGGATCAAAATCTAAACATAAAACCTCAACCTATAAAACTGTAGGTGAAAAACATGGGGGAAACTCTTGGAGACATTAGAGTATGCAAAGACTTCTTAAATAAAGTCCCCAAAGCACAGGCAATCATCTCCAAAATAGACAAGTGGGATTATATCAGGTTAAAAAGCTTCTTCACAAAAAGAAACAATTAGAGTGAAGTACAGACCTTGGAATGAGAGATTATATTTACAGTCTATGCCTCAGATAAGGGACTGATAATCGGAATATACAGGGAACTTAAGCAGCTTGCTCACAAAAAATATAATCAATCCTATTAAAAGATGGGCAAATGAACTGAACAGACAACTATCTAAGGAAGACATTCAAATGACCAAAAAGCATATGAAAAAATATTCAACATCCCTTATTATAAGGGAGATGACAATCAAAATCACAATGTGATACTTCCTAGCCCCAGTCAGAATGGCTAAGATTAAAAGTATAATAAGTGCCGGTGAGGCTGTGGTGAAAAGGGAGTTCTCCTAAACTGTTGGTGGGGATGTAAATTAGTACAGCCACTGTGGAGAACAACATGGAGGCTCTTCAAACACCTACAAATGGAACTAGCGTACGATCCAGCAATTCCTCATCTGGGTATCTACCCACAGGATAGGAATACACTCAGTTGGAAAACCACTCATACATCCATGTAGTAAACTACAGCATTATTCCTGATACTAAGAATCAACTCAAACATCCAAGAATAGATGAATGGACTGAAAAAAGTGTGGCTCATATACACTATGGAATTATACTTAGCCAAAAACAAACAAGCAAACAAACAAACAAACAAAGCCAAGATCCTGGAACTTGATAGAAAGTGAAAGAATATGAAAAATGTAATGCTAAGTGAAGCAAGACAGACCATATGTCCCCTCATAATATATACCAAATGTCTGGACGCTGCCAGAAACTGAAAGATTGGGAGGTATATAAAACAGTGTTGAATACAAGAGACAATGTGGGAGGAGGTTGGAAGTGGGGGTGGGTGGGAGCAAAGGAATCAATGGAAAAAAAAAAGAAACAAAGCATTCACTGGACAGGAAAATTGAAAATTATCTGTTGATCACATTGTGTATGGTAATATCCTTGTTTGGACTAACATACAGGTTATTCATGCTAGGAAAATTCATTTTTTATGTTGTAAAGATACATAATGATTTTATAACTAAGAAAAAAGAAAATATAAAAAGTAATAAATGTATTTAACATTAAAAATTCATGGAGAGCAACTGTGGATACTAGAGACATTGTGGGAGGGTGTGAATTTAACATTAAAAATTCATGGAGAGCAACTGTGGATACTAGAGACATTGTGGGAGGGTGATGGGCAATTGCAGTGGTGGGAAGGAAGGAATAAAGGCATAAAGCAAAACATTTAATGGACACAAAAATGAAAAATTATTTGTTGATGATAAAGTGTATGAGAATATATTTGACTGAACTAATATGCAGTGCATTCATACTTGAAGGTAAATAATTAATTAATCAATTAAATTAAAATATAAATCACAATGAACTTCTTTCTGCATTTTTTTATGTTCTCATACTGACTACTCCTTTATTTATTGCACTGAGGGGCCAGAGTGTGGGTTGGAAATTAAAATATCCTGAGATTTCCAAATTGTCATTAATTTTTAATTAATATTGGTTTAATCTTTTTTTACTTTTTTAAAAATTTCATTTTCTTTTATACATTCAATCACATTATTTAGCTTACAAAGTGAATATCTCAAGAAGTGAACATTTCTCCCTAGTCCAGTTGATAAAACTATAAAATATCTTCAACAGATAATACCACATTTCTTTGTCCCATTAATGCTTTGCCTCTTTCTGCATTCTACCTCAGAGCCTTTTCTGATACTGGCGAACTTGCTCAAAAGTAGCCTAGAAGTTCAAGGAAAATTCATGAGCCCAGGGATAACCCTCAATCTGTGGTAGAAGAAAATAAAAGATTGAATATATCTTATAATGTCTGAAAAATGTTCTGGCAGATAATTCTTAAAGATATTCTTGATGCTCTCAGAGATCCTGGTGGAATCCAGCCTCTGTTGTCCATAGTAGTGATCTCAAAAACACATTTTTAGTTTTCTTGCTTCATAGTCTCTCTCTCCTCCCTCACTCATGCTACCTTAGGTTGCCTCCTAAGTAAGTCATGTACTCATAAATATCAACACTTAGGCTCTGCTTTCAAGAGAACCAAAGTCAGTGGTGTTAAGAATGAAAAAGTATAGGGTGCTAGCAGGCAAGGTCATGGAAATAGAGAAGAGTTCAGTTTTTTTTTTTTTTGAGAGAAATTTTTGCTATGGGTGCATGTGCTTACCAAAGAGACAGGGAGACAGAGACAGAAAGCAAGAAATAACCCTGCTGTAGGGATGGCCACACTGCACTGCAACCCCTTCTCCTCAATTCTCCTCTCAGGTTCTTGGGCACGCATGCACAAGTGCCCGGCATGAGTTTAAGTATCCAGCTCTGGGACTTGAACTGCGGTTGAATATGTGGGAGTCCATCCAGTGATGTAACCATTACATCATCTTCTGGTCTCAGAGATGATTTCAGTTTTATATAGATGTACTAAATTTAAGAATCCTGCAAAAAATCTTCATTAAGAACCCCAAATACCACAGAATTACAGAGTGGATGGAGAGAGGATAACATGGGTTATCCCAGCAAGATGCAAGCTTCCCTGTTGTGGCTCTGACCCCTCCCATGATGACCTTCCCTGATGCCTTCTGGAAATAAAACAGTCCCACGAGTTTTTCATTCAAGTCAAGCTTATTTATACAAGGCACATTCAGTCTCCAGATAAAGATTTCACCATAGCAACAGAGTAAATCATAGTTTGGCCCAGCAATGAAGTGCTTGTCTATGACTGGGAAGGTCAGGGTTTCTGCCAATTGGCTACCACCTGTTCTCTCTTCCCCTTCCCAGCCCACCAACCCTGGGCTTAGTCAACTGTAGGCCCAATTAAGCTTCTTGTTTGATGGGGAACATGGGTCCTTTAATTTGTCTTCTAATGATTTGCCTAAGCTGCTCTAATTAACTGGCAAGACCAATTTTCCTCAGTGGCCATATTTTTATCTCTTCATTTAGGAGATAAAGCTGCAAAGAATAATATAGAAGGCTCAATTATCTCAAGAATTTGCCTTCCTCATCCTCCATCTCATCTCCCTTTTTTTCCCTTCAGGGATCTGTATCATGTCACACTGAGGCTCTGTCCAAGAGGAAGACTAGGGAAATCACTTCAACATTTAACTTTTTCTCTTGTTTGCTGCTCTGCCACTATCTTGAACTCTTTTCTTAATAGCTTCCAGTGTGAA
>NW_006203793.1:154314-158530 GCF_000334495.1 Tupaia belangeri chinensis
TGTGGCTGCCAAAAAAAAAAAAAAAGAGTTAATGCAATTTTCTCATCTGAGAGAGGGCTCTTCTGGGAAATATAACAAGAGCTCTGCTTTGCTGCTCCATCTTGGGAAGCAGTACTTGCTGGCTGCCTCACCGCCATGCTTAAGGATACTGTGGGTGGAGATAGAAAGGGGTGCTGTCCTTGACAGGGTGCAACCACACTGACTTCCTGGAAATTGCTCACAAGACCATGCAGGATCCAAGCCTCAAGGTCTTTAAACAGGCTGTTCTCTTGACCTGAAACATTTCCTTCATATTACTCCCTTACTTCCTTAGGACTCTGTAACAGATATCCTCTCCACAGAAAGGCTGCCCTTGACTTCTCCAATTGAAAATAATCTCTCCCTTATTATCTCCTCATACAATATTTTGTCTTCATGGAACTTACCATCTTCTAAAAAATATTATCTGTTATTCCCAGTAGAATGTTACATCATCATAGGGTTTTTGTGTATTTTCTCCACTCTTCTAAATAATGGGTCATTGGGAAAATCATGACATATTTTTATATGTAAAAATGCATCATAATTTTTCTGACAACCCCATAGAACACTACCTGATGCATAGTAGAATCTCTATATATATTTGAATGAATAAACTCTTTTATAGCATTTATTTCATTGTAGTATAATTTATATTTTCACTTGTCTTAATTCCACTAGAATTTTACCTAGAAAGCCTCTTTTTCTCCTTCTTGATATTTTATTAATTACCTAGCCAACACACAGCATGATGTGTATTGGATGGATAGATAGATAGATGTACAGGCTGGAATATGGCAGAGGGATTTCAAACATTGGATGGTGTTTAACTAGACCTATTTTGCCTAAACATGTGATTATTAGGCACTTTAAATAAGGCTTATATGAATTCAGATACACTGCAAATATAAAAATACACACTAGATTTTGAAGCTTTGGCCTAAAAACACGTAAAATGTTTCATTAATAATGTTTTTATTGGCTCTGGCCAGCCAGCGATTCTGAAGCAGGAACATCACTGCTCCCTAATCTCACCTGCAGATCCCCAGCCCAAGCGCCCACCCCCTAGGTAGGTAGCTATTACTTTCTGCTTATGATTTTTCAGCTTCCTAATTCTCTTATTAATTCCCTGGTCTTCCTCCTCCCACAGCCTGTCCTGTCCCCAGCACCAGGCCACAGACCCAGCTGCAGCCCTCTGGTTAGCACTGCGCGCGATCTTTCCTTTATTTCTCTTTGTGTTTTTTTTTTCTTGTGTTATTTCACCTAATACCCTCTCCTCTTCATCTTCCACCCTGCCAGAAGGACTAGACAGATCTATAATCAGATATCTGAAATCCCCTAGTAATATAATTTTCTTTGGGATCTTCCCTTGTACTGAGCCACCTGAGAAAAAGGAGATATTGCTTTTCAGACACCTCAGTAGAGTACCCCTCTTAATACCACATTGGTAAAAACAACAGAAGAGAGACTTCAGCAAACATTGATTTGCAGCAAAAGGAAAAGTCACTTACTCGTAGTCGGAGAAACATTCCTGCAAGAGGTATTCAAACTGAATGCGTCTTCCAATGGCTAGAAGTAGAAGAAGAGCCTCAGGTATGAATAAACAAGAAAATACACCTCCATCAAAAGTATAGAGTAACTCCCCTCCATCTTTCGTGCTAATGGACGATGTTACCAAAATGTCAGACAAAGAATATCAAACATTTATGGTGAACAAATTTTTGAATTGGAACAGAAAAGAGACAACGAGCTACAGGAGATGAGGAACTCATTCCAAGATATGAAAGAAGAAATGGACACTATGAGAAAGAACCAGAGCTATTAGCGATAAAGTCTGGAAGAGAGGAAATCAAAAACTCCCTTGAAAGTATTAAAAGTTGATTAGACCATGCTAAAGATCAAATCTCTGATGTAGAAGATAAAACTTCTGACCTAGAAAGAACCACCAAACGAAAAAAATAGAGAAAATAACAAAAAAGAAATACTAGAGTCCATAAGACGCCCAAATAGCAGAATAATTGGCATCTCAGAAGGTGAAGACACTAATAACGGCATGGAAAATCTATTCAATGAAATCCTGGAAGAAAATTTCCCAAGTCTAGAGAGGCACTCAAGCATCAAGACCCAAGAAATACAAAGGACCCCACTGAGAATCAACCCCAGAAGATTTTCCCCATGGCACATCATAGTCAGAACATCCAAGACCACAGACAAAGACATAATACTAAAATTGGCAAGAGAGAAATGAAAAGTGACATACAAAAGTCATCCCATCAGGCTAACTCCGGACCTCTCAATGGAAACAATGCAAGGAAGCAAAGAATGGGAAGATGTATTGAAAGTCCTAAGAGAGAAACAATTTCAACCAAGATTATTGTATCCTGCAAGATTATCCTTCATATAGGAAAAAAAGATTAAAATCTTCTCAGACAAACAAGACCTGAAAGAATTTGCCAGCACCAGACCAGCCCTTCAAGAAACCCTGAAGAAAGTACTGTTCCAGGAAAACTAAAGAGCCAACAGACAGAAACAAAGGAATTAAAGGCTGCTGTGGCAATGGCCAACTTAAACGTTGGGACAGATCCAGTTACAACGATAATAACACTGAATGTGAACGGACTAAATTCCCCAATCAAGAGACACAGACTGGCCAAATGGATAAAAAAACAGAGACCCTCTATCTGTTGCCTACAGGAAACCCACCTTATCGATAAAGACATACATAGATTGAAAGTGAAGGGTTGCAAGAGGTTTTTCATGCAATAGGGAACCAAAAAAGAGCTGGAGTTGCGATACTAATTTCTGACAAAATAGCCTGTTCGAAGAGACAAAAACTGTTCAAAGAGACAAAGAAGGGCACTATATTGTAGTAAAAGGATCAATAGATCAAGAAGATGTAACTCTTATAAATATCTATGTGCCCAACACAGGAGCACCCAAATATGTGAAGGAAAGACTGTTAGATCTAAAAGGGGAGATAGACTGCAATACGCTAATTGTTGGAGATCTCAGCACTCCTTTATCCCCTTTAGACAGATAAATGAGACAAAAAATGAGCAAAGAGATTCAGGACCTAAACGATACCATAAATCAAATGGACTTGTTAGACATCTATAGAACTTTCCACCCCAAAAGCACAAAATACAGATTTTTCTCAGCCCTGCATGGTATTTTCTCAAAGACTGACCACATGATAGGGCACAAAACTGACCTGTACAAGTTCAAAAGTATAGAGACTGTATCCAGTATCTTCTCCAACCATGATGGAATTAAACTTGATATTAATCTCAGGAAAAACCCTCAAAAATACACAGATACATGGAAACTAAATAACCTACTTCTGAATAACTTCATGACTACAGAAGAGATTAAGACTAAAATAAAAAGATTAATGGAAACAAAAATAATGAATACACGTTTCCATAATCTATGGGACACTGCAAAAGCAGTCATAAGAGGGAAGTTCATTACAATTAGTGCATAAGAAAAACATGGAAAGGTGCCAAAAGGACAACCTAACATCATGCCTCAGGGAATTGGAAAAACAACAACAAAGAAATAAAAAAAAAATGCCAGGGGAAAGGAAAGAATATATATTTAAGCAGAAATAAATGAAATAGAAAATAAACTATACAGAAAATAAATGAAAGCAAAAGCTGTTTCTTTGAAAAGATAAACAATATTGACACATCATTACCTAGACTAATTAAGAAGAGAGAAAGGAACCAGATAAATCAAATTCACAATGAATCATGCAACATTAAAACAGACATAATAGAAATAAATATAAAACATCATTAGAGGATCCTATGAGCGACGCTATGCCAACAAACAAGAAAACCTGGATGAGATAGACAAATTCCTGGATACATATAATCTACCAAGATTAACTCAGGAGGACATAGAAAGCCTGAATAGACCTGTAACAAGCAATGAAACTGAATCACTAATAGTAACCTCCCAACAAAGAAAAGTTCAGGTCCCGATGGCTTCACTGCTGAATTCTATAAAACTTTTAAAGAAGAGGTAACCCCCATTCTACCATTATATGTCTCCACTTAACATACTGACTGTCTACACTCTGTGGTAGAGACTGAAATAAAGAAAATATATAGGATACACAAAATAAGTATACATAGACATATAGGTATCTATCATGTTTATGTCTCTGTGCGTATATATATATATATATATATAT
>NW_006203793.1:160410-161096 GCF_000334495.1 Tupaia belangeri chinensis
ACATGGAACCAACCCAAATGCCCTCGTATGGCTGAATGGATTGAAAAACTGTGGCATGTATACTCTATGGAATACTATTCAGCCATTAAGAACAACAAAACCCTGGCTTTTGACAGAAAGTGGCAGAATATGGAAGATTTACTGCTGAGTGAAGCTAGCCAGGCTATGAAGGAGAGACTCTGTATGTCCCCACTTAATATATACCGAATGCCCACACTCTATAACTGAAACTGACAGGCTAAAGGATGTACAAACACAAGAGGTGGATTTGAATGCCAGATGTGGTGTGTGTGGAGGAGTGGGGCCTGGGGAAGAACATTTGGAGGAGGGATATGAAGACAGCATTGTTGAGACAGGGAGGTAATGTTGTTATATTTTGATCAACTCGACTGGGGAGAAATGTTCATATATTTAAATGATCACCTTGTAAGCTAAATAATGTGAATGTATTTTAAAAAGTAAATAAAAATACATAAATTAAAAAATAATGTTTTTATTGGTTTCATATTGAAATAATATTTTGGATGTTACAAGCTTATATAAAGTATGATCCTAAAATTCAATTTACATGTTTCTTTTTTTTCTTTTTGAATGTGTCTACTAGAAGATTTTATATTACAAAACTATTAATGGTATTATATTTGTAATGGATATTGGGGCTCTGGAGTTTCACCACCTCCATCTTT
>NW_006203793.1:161133-165960 GCF_000334495.1 Tupaia belangeri chinensis
CATGAGAGAGAGAGAAAGAGGGAGAGAGAGAGAGAGAGAGAGATAGAGAGAGAGGCGGTTTCTTATAATTAGTAAACAGGTGGAATCTCTATAATCATTGCTGCTGATGACTAGCAACAACAGGATCAGATAAGCACCATGGTTTATTGTTCAATCTAATCTGTTATTTCTGCCTTTTCTTATCTCAGCTTGTCCCAGAGCTACTAACCACAAGCTAGATTGAATACATTTTTTCACCTCTTTTCTTAGCTTCTCCCCACCCATGCTTCCCCTCACAACAACAGTAATGAAGACATAAATGGTCCAAAGGTGAGTCACAAATTACAAGAGGAAAATCTAGCCATAAGCATCCTGGATCATTCACATCCTGCATAATCCCCACTTTGAAAATACTATCTCTGCCCAATAAGAGATTTTATCTCCGATTTTAAGCAACTCTCCAGGTAGAGCCCCATGCTGGGATGTCCCAAGAATGCAACAGAGAAGAAAAAGACAATGCCCTCTAGGAGATTGTAATTAAGTTGGAAAATAAAACTGGTGTGTGTGTGTGTGTGTGTGTGTGTGTGAGAGAGAGAGAGAGAGAGAGAGAGAGAGATAAGTTAAACAAGAACACAAAACAGTCATCCAAGAAATGTTGGGCAAGATGTAATAAAGGTCAAACAAATGACCCAGAATATGGTGTTCTAGGAGTCCAAATCTTCATGGTCAGCCTCAAGGGCTGAGACAGTCAGAGAAAACTGCTTGGAAGAGCTAGTTGTTGAGCTGGACCTTGAAAGATGTGTGTAATAATACAAAATTCTGGATTTCCATAGCTATGGAAGAAGATAAAATCATAGAAAAAAATGGGAATAAGACCAGAATTTTCTTATTTCCAGTGTTTTTTTCTGATTCCTACCTATTTTGTTTAAATATGTGCTGAGAAGGGAGGAGTGGTATTTTAGGTGTAAAAAAATGTAAACAAATATGATTGGCCCATTTCACAGCAGTTAAGTGCTGTTATAAGGAAGCTGAATCCCATGGATCCTACATGGCTTACTGTGTTCAGATCCTAGTGCAGTTGTGCCCAGGATCCTAATGAAATGGAAAAACAGGAAAAAAAGACTGCGGCATGAGCTGACCCTGTCAGTGGGTTCTCTCTCTCTCTCTCCCCTACTCCCTGGTCTGACATTAAAAACAAATCAACAGTAAATTTTAAAAGGTGTAAACAGAGGCCAGTTGCTGGCACAGTGGTTAAAGTGGCAGATCCTACATGACTGATTATATGGTTTGAGTCCCAGATCTGGTGTCTTGAAAACCACACTGGGAATGTGTATGTGTGCCTGAAAGATTGACATGAGAATGGAAAAGGGATTGTGACATGGCTATCTCTCCTGGAGCTCTGGGTGGTGTTTTCTCACTTTCCCTCTGTCTCCGTCTCTCTCTCTCTGATGAACACCTGTTCTGTATAACAATTTAAAAAAAAACAAACAAACACAAAGGCTCAGAAGATACAAATGCCAGGCCAGCATGTGGCATGGAGGTTAAGGCAGCTGAATCTAACATGGCCAACCGCTCAGTTGGAGTCTCAGACCCTACAGATTGAAAATCAAGCAAGATTGACTAATATGTACTGTATTCATGCTGGAATAAAACTTTGTTGTACACTGTAAAGATGTACAATGATTAAATGTAAATGAAAAATAATAGTTCCATCTTATTCTTTATAGAAACGCAGTATATAGATGTAAATACCAGATATAGTGTGTGTGAAAGAGGAGGGTCCGAGGAAGGACATTTGGGGGAGAGACAGGGAGGAAAAGCATTAATGGCACAAAGAGGTGTGGTATTATCTGTTGAAGATGTTTCGTGGTTTTATCGACGGTGCTGGGGAGAGGTGTTCACCTGCTGAAATATCCATTTTGTAAGATAAATAATAATGTGATTGAATGTATGGAAGAAAATAAAATGAAAAAATAAAAAATAATAAAAAATAAAAAAATGTTAATGAAAAATAATAAAAGAAATAAAGTCAAAAAAAAGAAAATAATATTATGCAGGATGCATGTGTGTGCATGTGTGGCTATCCCCCTGAGGAATGATCTCTCTCTCTCTCTCTCTCTCCCCCCCGAGAAAGTGTATGCAACCTAATACAAACTTTAAAAAAAGCTGCAAGTGCCTATAAGACCTACTTGTGCTCCCTCCCAACACACAAAGCCTGCCTTGAAATCTCTCCTTTCTCCTAAGTAACATGTTATTTAGGAGATGAAACATATAACACTGAATTCAAATTACTGGCCAAACGCCAATTTTTTATTTAGTTAGTTAGAAATGGGCCACGTGTCGATGAATGGCCTCTCTGATGTAACCTGACATCTCAAAAGCTTTTAGGTTGAGAGGCCCTCCTTCCGTACCTTTTTGACCCATCACCACAAGGTATACAGATTCGATTTGCACAATTGTCACAGCCTGGCTGCCCCGACTCTGGCCTTTGGTGCGCAGGTCCATGGTATTATTGCCTTCAGTGTACAGGTTGTCACGGATCACCAAGCACTTAGTATTAGCAAGTGTGACTCCTTGAAGAAACAACTTCTCTCTCCCATCTCTTGCCAGCAAGATTTGGATTTCTTCTGAGGTCAACTGGAACAAGTTTCCTTCATGGTAAGAAGCTAATAACCAGGGTGGGGAATTGATAATAATTGCTGCATCACAGCACATACCAGTCTGTAGGAAGAGAGTGATACAGTCCTGCCAGACCTCTTCACTGATATCCCCTATGCACTGCATAATTCAAGTAAGCTGTCTCTAAATCACAAAGTGCTTCTTAGCAAGCTGGTCTTCAGAAAGCTTGTTGGCAATTGGCTGAAGAAGACTTAGCTCAGACTAAAATAAGCTAAAAGCACAGTCTATTTTTTGTGGCCTCCCCCAAGCAGCAAGACAGATGAGGTCTTAGTGACTTGTATGAAGTTTATGCCCTGGCTGCCCTCTGTGTGATTTATTAAGCTGCCTCTGGAGCAGGCGTGATGTCACAAAGACTCTATGACTTTTTAAATAGTCATCATCAACTACATCATCAGTGATCTCTGGCAGTAGCTTTCTGAGGCTATATCTAAAGCTAGTTAATTAATGGGGCAAAATACACCTACTCACTTCCCTGGGATACCACAGGAAGAACACCACCCTCCAGTTAGTAAAGCCCTGGAGGTAGAAAATAAGTAGGTAATAATTGAGTGGGGGACTTCAATGTAAAACAAGGTAGGTGAGCTTTATTGTAGCAGTAACAAATATTTCATATGTTGGTTAATCTGGCTGACCCGAGCTACAGGTACAAAGTTGAAAAGCCCACAGGATTACCCATTCACAACACCTTTTAAAATAACTGCAGCAACTTCCTAACTGGCTTCTTTGTTTCCAGATTCCTTCCCCCTAATTTATCCTCTGGTCCACACTGGCAGTAAGTCTAGAGTCATTCATTTTCATCTATTAATAGCTCAACAAATATTTATCAAGCATTTTTCTATGTGCCAAGTACTTTTAGGCACTGATTCAGTAGTGAACAAGACAGAGACACACCACTGCCCTCATATATTTTAATGGGGAGAGTCAAAAATAGATGATATTAGTATTCCTTTCACTGAAAATATTTTATGAGTTTAATAATTTCTTACAGATTTTCCTCTCTTATTTCTAAGCTTTCACTCCTCTTATGGGGGTCCATTCTGACTTACGACTCTTCTGCAACCTTCGGCAAGTCACAGTGTATGTGTCAATTTCCCCTGAAATGACAACAACTTGCCTTAAGGAGGGAATGTCATAAGGAATGAATAATGCTAACGGTGGGAACATCTGGAATAGCTCTGAAAATTTATTTATTTAACAAATGTAAATACCTATTGTGTGCCGGACCCATTCTAGACTTGGAGATCTAGGAGTGAATAAAGTCACTGCCCTCATGGAGCTGACATACAACAGGGGAGATAAACAACAAATGACAAATACATTTGTAATATATCAGATGGAATTGGTCTAGTCTTCAAATAAGTTTGTTGGAAATTGGCTCAAGAAGACTATTCTGAGACTAAAATAAGCTTAAAGCACAGCTTTTTTTTTTTCTAAAGAAAAATAGCAACATACATAATGTTGGAGAAGTTGAGGGAGTGTACATGGAAATATCTGAGGAAGGGCATTTTAGCCAGAGGGAATAGCAAGTATAAAGGTTCTGGGATCTATATGTCTAGTATATTTGAGAAACAATATGGAGGTCAATATGACTTGAGCAGACAGAAAAAAGAGTGATAGAAGATGTAGTCAAAAAGGTACTAGAGTTAGGTCATATGTGGGGCTTCATAGGACATGATGGGAAACCACTAGAAGGTGTTTTGGTTTAATTTAATTTTTCCAGAGCTGAGTGTGTTCACCAGAGAGAAAAAGAGAACGTGAGAAACACCTCCTCTGAGGACTGGTCACACTGCAATCCCTTCTCTTCCATGCCCCTCTTCTTTTGAGATTTTGGGCACATATGCACATGTTCCCAGCATTTTTCATTTTTCTTTCTTTCTTTTTTTCTTTTTGATTTTCAGCAAAATGTTTCTATTTTTTTAAATTTATTCATTCTCTACATTAATTCACTATACACCATCACAACACACAAATGAATTTTCCATCCAAAATACACTGTGCATTAGCTCAATGAAGCACATCAACATACATGTTCTCAGCAAATAATTTTCCAATTCTTATGTCCTGCATACCTTGCCTTTTGTTTTGCCATCCTTGATTCCCCATCTCCCACCCTCTGCCATGTCCCATCCTCCTCCCCCATTGTCCCTGGCATCCACGGTTGCCCTCCAT
>NW_006203793.1:166184-171519 GCF_000334495.1 Tupaia belangeri chinensis
TTTTTAAAAATGATACGAATAGTTTTACCGTTTTTTTTTCTTCTGCAACTTTTTTTATATTACCTAACATTCATTCCCTGAGCATCATCACAACGTACTAAATGTGGTTTCCCCCCAGCATTTTTCTTAAGCCACTAGGTCTAGCACTCAAACCATGTCATCATCCACATGGGAACAGGTGTCTTAAGCACCAGGCCACAGACTAGCCCCACCAGAAGGTTTTAAACAAATTAGCATCATTATTCTAGATTTTAAAACTTAGAACATGATATGTAAAGATTATATTCTAGGGCAAAAACAAGGAGTCCAGTTAAGAGACTGTAGCTATAATCTAGGCAAGCGATAATAAAGTTGGACCAGGGTATAGCAGTCATAAGTGGTTAGATTTGAAGAATATTTCAAAGAGCAGACAGGATTTAATGATGAGTCTGGCATGAGATATGAGAGAAAGAGGAAGCCTCTAAGGCTTTTGGTCTGAACATCCATGGTTTGAATGTTTGTGTTCCTTCCAAAATTCATGTTGAAACTTAATACCGAATGCAACAGTATTAAGAGGTAGGTCCTTTAAGGATGATTAGGTCATGTGGGCTCCACTCTCATAGGTGGTATTAATATTTTATAAAAAAAAAAAGTTGGAGGAGCCCTTTCATTCCTTCATGTGAGGACAGAGAGTTTGAGCTCTCTGGAGGATGCAGCATTCAATATGCCATCTTGGAAGTAGAAACAGAAGTCTTCGCCAGACACCAACCCTGCCAGTTCCTTGATCTTGGACTTTGCAGCCTCCATAATGTAAGGAATAAATCTCTGTTCTCTATAAGTTACCCAGTCTTGGATATTTTGTTATAAGAACATAGATGGACTAAGACAGTTTGGAAGAATGGAGTTGCCATTTCATGAAATAAGAAATATTATGGAAAGAGCTGGTTTGAGGATGAAGGTAGAAATTAAAAGTTCTGTTTTGGACATTCTAAAATATTTAAATAGACAGTTTGGTAGGCTGTTGAATAAATTTAGAGTTCAAATTGGTACAGATTAGGATGACAAATAAAATCTTGGGAGTTGTCTACAAATGATGCTACTTGAAGTCATGGGAATGGATGGCATTCTTAGGGTAAGTGTATATAGAGAAAAGGACCAATGTCTGGGCCCTGGCAGGATTCAAACATTGTAGAGATTGGTAAGATAAAGGGAAACAGAAAAGGAGGTTGAGAAAGAGAAGTCAGAGAAGTAAGAAAGAGAGTGAAGTCCCTGAAGACAAGTGAAGAAAATATATCAAGAAGGAGTGAGCAAATACTGCTACGAGGTCCAGATGAGGTCTGAGGATTGATTGGTGCATTTTGCGAGGAGGAGATTATGGGAACCTTGGAATGAGCAGTTTGGTGGAGTGTAGGAGCAGGAATTTTGTTACAAAGTACAAAGATAAATGGGAGGATGGTGGGTGGGAGATAGCAATGTGGGTTAAGAAAGAGGGATTTTAGGGACCAGCAGTTAGCGTAATGGCTATATTGCTGAACTCCCATGTAGTCAACTGCAGTTCAAGTCCCGGACCCGGTGGCTTAAACTCATGCCGGGTGCGTGTGTGTGCATGCCCAAGATCCCAAGAGGAGAATGGAGGAGAAGGGATTATGGCATGGCCATCTCCCCTGGGAGGCGATTTCTCGCTTTCTATCTCTCTGTCTCTCTCTGCCTTTCTGGCATGCGCACATGCCCTATAGCAAAAACCTATTAAAAAAAAGAGGGATTTTTAAAAAGTTTATTTTATGAGAAAGAGGGAGGTAGGGATGGGGTATAGAGGAAGAAAGAAAGAAACAGGAGAGAGAGAGAGAGAGAAAGAGAGAAGCATCCTTAATGCACTCATTTGTGATCCTTCCCCGCCATCTTCCCACCTCGCCCAAGCCTTTCCCATTTAGCCAGGATCACAGACATGCATGTGAGCCTGGAATGTACAAGCAGATTTAGGAACCAAACAAACTCTGATCTTTCATATGGCCTCCAGCATTGCAATATATTGTACCACTGCTGTGCCTTTGTGGCTGGCCCAAGAAACTGTTTTTTAATACTCAAAATATAGCATGTTTTTATGCTGATGAAAGTGATTTGGTTAAGTGGAAACATTTGGTAATGAAGGATAGAGAACAACTGAGCAGAAGAAGGAGAATATAATCGAATAGACAAGTAAAGGGTTGCTTAGGAAAAGTTAATTCATTGAAGGAAGATTATATGGGTTCACCTGCAGGGCAACAAGCAGATTTGGTTGTGGGAGCATATGAAAGTTTCAATCTGATGGCTTCTGTTTTATCAGTGAACTAGAAAGTGAGTTAGTCACCTAAGAGAGAGAACAGAAATGTTCAATGATCAAGTTGAAGAAGGGAAAGTAACCATCAATATTCATTGTGTCTTTATGATTTTCCAGGCACTTCATATTATATATTGCCTCTTAGAGTCCCCAGTAAGAATTTTATGACAATGGGTTTACAGATGAGAATAAAAAGGCCCAGAAAATTGTATAATTTTCCCATTTACTATCATTAGTAAATAGCAGAGCCACAATTTGAATGTGATCTGACTAGGAAGTTCACATATTCTTTCACTATCCCAAACATCAGGAAAATGAGATTTGAATATAAGCAACAAAGTATATGGTGGTACCATTAGCAAGTATAGGAAAAACTTGATAAAGAGCAGGTGGCAGAGGTGGTAAAATACAGGGTGTGGGTCGTGGAGTGGGAGGAAGGTGTAAGAGAAAGTTTGGGGCCATAATGCCTCTAATGTGCCAGCAAGGATCCACAAGTGGAACTTTTAGGGAGCAGTTGGAAGTTTTAAATTTGAGCTCAGGAGAAAGATAAGTGGAATTGAGAAGTAAAGTTGGGAGTCTCCTATGAAGGAGTAAGAGTTGAAGTTGTCGAAAAAATCAAAATTAATGATGGAAAAAAATTAGGAATGAAAACAGAAGGCTAAGAAATGGTTTACAAAGGACAAAAAGGAGCTGGAAGGGAAGCAGAGAATGAAATAATGAATGCAAGCAGTGAATTTGCTTTACAACAAAGGCTAGAGGGAGATAGAAAATCACTCAGATGGAAAAACACTTGCATATTCATGTTTATTGTAGTGTTTATTGCAATTGCTAAGACATAGAGTCAACCCAAACATCCAAAAACAGATGAATGCATTGAAAAAATGTGGCACATATACACTATGGAATACTACTCAGCCATAAAAGGCAATAAGACCCTAGCATTTGATAGAAAGTGGATGAAGAAGTAGAGGTTATGAAGAAGTAGAGGTGTTTATTAGATTATTCTTTTGAGATATTTGGCATTGAAAGCACTTAAAATAATGGAATGACAGTTCAAGGGAAAATAGGCCCGTGGATCAAGGAAAAGGCTTCTAGGCTGAGTAGAAAGGCAGAATATGAAAAATGAGTAGCTTAGCTAGTATTATAGACACTTAAGGAATGAAGTTATCACTTTTTAGGGGAGCTGAGATTGCAAATCATTATATTTCCATAGCAGAGCTAGGAAAGACCTTAGAGATAGTAACCAATACCCTTATTATAACCTTGGTCAACTTAAGGCTCAGAGAAGTGTCATGATTTGCCCAAAGTCACATAGCAAATTAGTGCCAGATCTGAGAGGAACAGAACCCAGGTCTTCTAATTATTCTTTTTTTCCATCACAAATATGACTTTGAGCAAGTAACTAAAGGCCTGCACCTATCTGCACCTCATGTGAGCACAGGTCTAGTGGGTTCTTGGTTTTATTCGCACATCTGTGATGGCAAAAGTTAAAAAGTAAGTTACAGTAGTCTGTGTCTTATTTAGGTTGATGGCAGTAGACATATAAAGGAGAGGAGAGAGTATTTCAAAAAAATATTCTAGAGTGACTTGCCCAAGGTCCCACAGATAGGAAGCTCTTTCAAATCCCAGTTGCCAACATAAACAGCCTATGTTATCTCTGTAGGGTGCCATAATTATAAAATTAGAGTAGTGGAGAGACATTGGTGCTCAGAGCCCATATAGCATCAATGAGCATGGAAAGGATGACAATACTCAGGTCTGGGACTTAAGAACTGGGCCAAACCTTCACCATGAACCAGGAGTCAGTTATATGAAGCAAAGGGAATTTGACAGGAAGCAAGATGGTGGTAGTGGCTAAAAGCGAAATATCACAAGTGCCTCCTCAAAGATCAGTTGACGAGTCCTGAGCTCTGACTAGGAGGGCTCTTGTAAAGCTGGGTTGGGCCATGAAGTGGTGGGAGTGGCGTTGGTCTTGAGTTCGGGTGCCTGATTACCCTTAAGGCTTCGAGAGGTGGGAACTGCGGTCATGGACCATATCAGGGTGCCCAAGGTAAGGAAGAGGAAGGCGAGGCCGGGAGCCCCAGACTCTCTTTCTGTGTGTGCCTGGAAGCCCAGGCACATCCTCTCCGGTGCTCTTTGATGTCCCCTCCCACGTAAGGACCCGCGTTTTCTACCTCAGTCCACACTTTTTTCCATCCCCTCAACCAAACCGAACACTCTACCTTAGGGCAGGCAGCAGCGGCGACCTGGCAAGAGGTGGTCTAAGCCATCATCCCCTCCCACAACACAGCCCCGGTTCCCGGTGTGTTCCAGTGGGGCCCTCCCTGCCTTGGACCTTTGACCCCAGGAACTCCCCGCATCCCCACCATTACCTCACACTCACCCCTTAGTTTAGCCTCTAACATATACTGGACACACTCAAAACTGCCTTTTTCGAACGCCCCACATGGAATTGCCCACCAGAGAGTTACTTCCTTTAGTCAGCGTTAACATCACCTTTTTTTCTCTTGGCTCCACTTGTTCCCAATCTGCTCTAGTGGCTGATCATACCTCCAACTTCTTCCCAGCTCTCTGGCATGAAGCCTTGGCTTTTCTCATCTACCAAATGGCGATGATGAAATTTGTCCTGCTTACTTTGCAGGGTGGTTCTGAGGATTAAATAAAAAATGTGAAAACTTTTTTTGTAATAGTTGTGTTCTGCCCACGTTAGTTTAAGGCACAACAGGAACTTCAACTTTCAAATCTCTCCTTTCCTGACTCTTCTTCTGGCCCTTGTCTATAGAGGACAACCTCATCCTTTATAAGAGCCAATACTCCCTTTTTATCAATCCCTCCTTTCCAGGTCATGTCATTTGCACCAGGTTTCCTGGCATGATAAGGGAAGGTAGCAAAATTAAAGCAAAGGAGCTTCTGCTATCCAGACTCCCTCCTCTCTAACCCACTTAAGCTTGGGTCATTCTACTTACCCAGTTCCAAAGCAAGTCACCTGAATACTCTTTTTTTTCTTTTTCTTTTCTTTTCTTTTTTTTTTTTTTTTTT
>NW_006203793.1:171529-178773 GCF_000334495.1 Tupaia belangeri chinensis
TTTTCTTTTTTTTTCTTTTTTTTTTTTTTTTTTTCTATTTTGATCTGAGAGAGAAGGGTAGTAGAACTGCCCTGGTCCTTGAGTGTTAAAATATTAAAGCCACCCTTATTGGGGGATTAAAACTGTAAGTTAGGCTGGCTCTAATTGGAGGGAAAAAAAAACATTAACTGCCCCATATAAAAATAATAATTGCAGCTAGCACATATTGAATATTTAACTATGTGACACTGTGCTAAATATTTTACATGAAATAGATTTTAAATCTCAAACAACCCATGAAGGTTATTAGTTCTATGTTACAGATAAGAAAACAGACCCATACAGGTGAACTGACTTTCCTAATAAGTATCTTTATTAGGTGCCCAGTTTTAGACTGGAGAAATAAATTTGTACTGATGAAAATTTTAACTCTATTATAGCCAGACTTGTTTTGTACTGTATGGATGGTTTTGTGAGTTGTGAAATACAATAAAAAGTTAATTCTTCAAACAAAATTGCCATTTATTTTGGTGCCTGGCAGGGCTATGAATACCCATAGATGGTATGCTGCCTTGAGTCTGTTTTTTTTTCTTTTTTCCTACATTTCTGGAAATTATTCAGATTTTACTAATGGTTAATGGCCTCCCCGTCAGGACAAAAAGAAAATTGTGAGTATGTCAGTCATTAGTTCTGCATGTCAAGTGCAAAAGTGACTTTTGTATGGGTTTTTGCTTCTTTCTCTCTTAGGAGATTAAACACAGTGTATTGAAGTGTAATGTGCATACAGAAAAGTTCATAGATTATTTATTTATAACTCAGTGAATATTTAAAAATATGATAAATCTTGTAACTGGCATTGATGGCATAGAGATCAAGAAATAGAGGGGCCAGTGGATGGCATGGTGGTAATAGTGCTAGATCCCACATGGCCAACTCCCACAGGGCTTAAAAACACACAGAGTGCATGTGCGTGTGTGCCCCAAATCCCATGGCCATCCCTTATTGAGGGGTGATTTCTTACTTTCTTTCTCTCTTTTCCCAGAAAGCGCACATGCTTTATGGCAAGAATCAAAAAAGCAAGCAAGCAAACAAATAAACAAAATAGAGCATTACCAATAATCCCCAGCAGTCCTCCTTCTAGTTAATACCTCACCCAAGGATAAATATTATCCTGACTTCATTTTCTTCCAGTTTTTAAAAACCCTTTTATTTATTATTTTTTTCTAAATCTTTTGAACACATAGTTTATTCCTTTATTCAACACTATAATAGAAGGTCAAGTGGGGAAGGGCTAGAGTATGCATTCACTTGATAAAAACAATAGAAATTATAAACATCACCACAGTAATAACAGCTAAAATTTGTATGCCAAGAATAACTTATATTGGGACCAGCAGTTAGTGTAATGGCTATGTCGCTGGACTCCCACGTGGTCGACCACAGTTCAAGTCCTGAACCCAGTGGTGTGAACTCATGCCAAGTGTGTGTGTGTGTGTGTGTGTGTGTGTGTGTGTGTGTCCAAGATCCTGAAGAGAGAATGGAGGAGAAGGGATTGCAATGTGGCCGTCCTACGGGGAGATGATATCTCACTTTCTATCTGTCTCTCTCTGTCTTTCTGGAGAGCACATAAGGAAAACCCCCCCAAAAAAAAAAAAAAAGAAAGAAAGAAAAGAATAACTTATATTAATTGTTCTAAGTACATGATTTACAATAACTCATTTAAATACAACTAATCTGGGAAATTTATTTACAAGAAACTGTTACCAATGGCTAAGTAGACTCACATATTGCTACTCTTATTACAAAATGGCAAAATGGAAGCGTTAGAGAAAAGCAATTAAAAAAACAGACATAAAGGAAACTAAAAAAATAACATTATTAGCATTCATTGAGCCTCCACAGACTGCATATCTTAGTACTTAAAATATTAAAAAAATACATTTAGAAAACTAGTTTACAGTGCTTGCAGGTACTAATGCAAAGCATGTTAATTTACTTTTTTTTTCATCTTCCTTTATGTATTTATTTCTTTATTGCATTTAATTTTAAAAAAAATTATTTATTTCAAGTTCTTTTGTACATTCAATCATGTTATTTAGCTTACAAAGTGAACATTCCAACACGTGTACATTTCTCCCTAGTCCACTTGATAATATTATAAAGATATCTTCAACAGATAACACCCCATTTCATTTTCCCATTAATGCTTTGCCTCTATTTTCCTTCCAAATGCCCTTCCTTAGACGCTACTGTTTAACCCACCCTCTTCCCACATTATATCTGGTATTCACAACTATTTGCTGTGTTTCTATTGACTTCAGTCAATCAGTTTCAGTCACAGAGTGCGGACACTCGGTATATATTAAGTGGGGAGATGCAATGTCTCTCCCTCTTAGCCTGGCTTGCTTCACTCAGCAGTAAATCTTCCATATTCATCCACTTTCTGTCAAAAGCCAGGATTTTTTTTTTTTTTTAATGACTGAGTAGTATCCCATAGAGTATATGTGCCACAGTTTTTCAATTCATTCATCTGTTCGTGGGCATTTGGGTTTGTTCATGTCTTAGCAATTGTGACTAATGCTGCAATAAACATTGATGTGCAAGCATTTTTCCGATTAAGACTCTTTCTGTCCTTTGGATAGATACCAAAGAGTTGGATTGCTGCATCATATGGTAGATCTATTTGTAGATTTTTGAGGAATCTCCAAATTGTTCTCCACAGTGGCTGGATCAATTTACATTCCCACCAGCAGTGTAAGAGATTTCCCCTTTCACCATACCCACACTAGCACTTATCTTTTTTTTTTTTTTTTAATCTTAGCCATTCTGACTGGGGGTTAGGTGGCATCTCCTTTGTTTTGATTTGCATTTCCCTTACAATGAGGAATGTTGAGCATTTATTCATATGACTTTTGGCTATTTGTATGTCATCCTTAGAGACTAGTTTTTTCAACTCAGTCTCCCATCTTTTAATAGGGTTGATCATCTTATTCGGAATAGCTGCTTGAGTTCGTTGTGTATTCTGGTTATCAGTCCCTTATCTGACAAATAGTTTACAAAAATATTTATCCATTCTGAGGGCTTTTGATTCATACTAATTACTGTGTCTTTTAACATGCAAAAACTTCTTAATCTGACATAATCCCACTTGTCTACTTTGGGAATTATCAAATGTGCTTTGAGGGTCTTAATTTAAGAAGTCCTTGCCTACCATTCGCAGAAGAAGTTTTCCTTTTCCCAGTGGATTGACTAGTACCCTCTGTCAAAAATCAGTTGACTATATGCTTACAAGTTTATTTCTGGGTACTCTATTCTGTGTCATTGATCCTCCTGTCTGTTTCTATGCCAGTACCATGCTGTTTTGATTACCACAGCTTTGGAGTACATTTATGGGTCTGAGAGTATGATGCTGCCCATTCCACTCTTCTTGAGCAGGATTGCTTTGGCAATATGAGGTCTTTTATGATTCTAGACAAATTTTATGATTGTCTTTTCTAGATCTGTGAAGAATGTGTCAGGTACTTTGATCGGGATTGCATTAAATATGTAGATTAATTTTGGTAGAATTGTCATTTTGATTATATTAATTCTTCAAATCCAGAAACATTGGACCTCCTTGCACTTTTTTTCTGTCATTTTCTATTTTTCTTTTTTTAGCTTCTCTTAGATTTTCTTGTAGAGGTCTTTAACTCTTTGTTTAGATTGATTCCTATGTATCTTATACTTTTTTTGGCCATGGAAAATGGAATTACTTTTTTCAATTCTATCTCAATTTGCCTGCTGTTTGTATATAGAAATGCTATAGATTTCTGTATGTTGATTTTGTATCCTGCAACTTTATTGTATTCATGTATTACTTCCAGGAATTTTTTCATGGATACCATCGCGTCTTCTATGTATACAATCATGACATCTGCAAATAGAGAGAGTTTCACCTCTTCTTTTCCGATTTGAGTGCTTTCTATTTTTCCTCTTTTCTGAGTGCATTGGGGAGGACTTCTGGTACTTTACTGCAAAGAAGTGGAGAAAGTGGGCATCCTTGTCTTGTACCAGTTTTTAGTGGAAAAACTTTCAGCTTTTCTCCACTTAGTATGATGTTCGCTATGGGTTTTTCATAGATAGCTTTTATTGTGTTGAGAAATGACCCTTTTATGCCAATATTTCTCAGAGTCTTGATCGTGAAGGGATGTTTAATCTTACCAAATGCTTTTTCTACAGCAATTGATATGATCATATGGTTTTTATATTTTTTCCTGTAAATATGGCATATTACATTTATGGTTTTGTGTATGTTGAACCAACCTTAAATTCTTGGAATAAAGCCTACCTGATTCTGATGTATAATCTTTTTTATAGGTTGTTGGATACAATTTGCTAGTACCTTGTTGAGAATCTTTGCATCTATATTCATCCGAGATATTGGTCTATAGTTTTCCTTCCTTGTCCTGTCATTATGTGCTTTAAGGATAAGGATGATGGAGGCTTCATAGAATGAATTAGGGAGAGATTCACCCTTTTATAAATTTAGAAAATACTTGAGCAGAATGGGGGTTCATTCTTCTTTGAATGTTTTGTAGAATTCATAGGTGAAGCCATCAGGACCAGGGTTTTTTGTTGTTGGGAGGTTTATTATTACTGATCCAATTTCCTGGATTGTTATGGGCCTAGTCAGACTTTCTATATCCTTCTGGCTCAATCTTGGTAGATTATATGTGTCCAGGATTTGTCCATCCATCTCATCCAGATTGTCTTGTCTCTTGGCATATAGTTGTTCATAGTATCCTCTAATAATGTTTTTTTTTTTGAGAGGTTTTTGCTATAGGGCGCGTACGCTCGCCAGACAGACAGAGAGAGACAGAGAGATAGAAAGCGAGAAATCACCCCCCAGGGGGGATGGCCATGCCGCAATCCCTTCTCCTACATTCTCCTCTCGGGATCTCGGGCACGCATGCACACGTGCCAGGCGTGAGTTTTAAGCCACTGGGTCCGGGACATAAACCGCGGTTGACTACATGGGAGTCCAGCACATAGCCATTATGCTAACTGCTGGTCCCCAGTGTTTTATATTTCTACTATGTATGTTGCTATGTTGCCTGCCTTATTGCAGATTTGATTCACCTGGTTCTTTTCTCTCTTCTTTTAAATAAATCTCACTAGTGGTGTATCTATTTTGTTTATCTTTCCAAGAACCAGCTTTTACTTTAATTTATTTTCTGTATAGTTCATTTATTTTCTATTTCATTTATTTCTGCTCATATCTTTATTATTTCCTTTCTCTTGGAGTATTGTTATTTTTTAATACGTATTTTTTATTATTATTCATACCTTAAATCACTATACATCATTTAGATTGTGAAGAGACTATCCAGGTGACCAGCAGTTAGTGTAATGGCTATGTCGCTGAAATCCCATGTAGCCGACTGCAGTTCGAGTCCTGGACCTGGTGGCTTAAACTCACGCCGGGCACATGTGCGTGCATTACCCAATATCGCTAGAGGAGAGTGGAGGAGAAGGGATTGTGGTGTGGCCATCCCCCCTGGGAGATGATTTCTTACTTTCTGTCTCTCTATCTCTCTCCGTCTTTCTGGTAAGTGCACGCACCATATAGCTAAAACCTCTCCAAAAATAAAAAAGAGACTTTATCCAGCATGACATACACCTCAGTCCAGCCCAGTTGAAACCAATATACACATCCTCATCAACAGATAATAAAACTTATCTGTGTCCCCAAAGTGTCTTTCATCTCTATTCCCCCCCCCCAAATTTTCTATGCTCTTACCCTCTCACAATCTCTTTCCACTTTGTCTCTAGTGTCCATCATAATTTTTAATACTTTTATATTCTTCAGTCTTTCAGTCTCTACCATAGGCTGCAGACAGGTCTCTGAGGTATGTTTTTAGATGATTCATTTGCCTTCTTTCCATCTTCCTCTTATGTGCACTAATTGCTATGAACTTCCCTCTTATGACTGCTTTTGGAGTGTCCCAAAAATTATGGAAATTCATGTCCTCATTGTTATTGCTGCCATGAATCTTTTGATTTCAGTCTTTATTTCTTCAGTAGTTGTGAAGTCATTCAAGAGTAGGTTATTTAGTTTCCATGTATTTGTGTATTTTTGAGGATTTCTCTTGAAAATAAGATCAAGTTTAATTCCAGCACAGTTGGAGAAATTGGTGGATATAGTTTTTATGCCTTTGAATCTGTAGAGGCTTGCCATGTGCCCTATCATGTAATCAATCTTCAAAAAGGTTCCATGTGTGGGTGAGAAAAAAGTGTATCTTATGGTTTTCGGATGGAAAGTTATGTAGATGTCTGTTAAATCTATTTGATTTATGGTATCATTTAGATCCTTTATCTCTTTATCTATTTTTTGTCTAGATGATCTGTCAAGAGGGGATAGTGTGGTGTTAAGGTCTACAATAATTAGTGTGTTGCACTCTATCTCTCCTTTTAGATATAACAATCTTTCCTTCATATATTTGGGTGTTCCTGTATTAAGTACATAGATACATACATAATTACAGCATACAGATGAATTTTCCATCCAAAATACACTGTGTATTGGCTCAATCAAGCACATCAACATTAATATTATCAGCAAATAATTTTCCAATTCTTATGTCTTGTATACTTTGTTTTTCATTTTGCCATCCTTGATTCCCTATCCCTCACCCTCTGCCATGTCCCACCCTCCTCCCATATTGTCTCTGGTATCCATGGTTGCTTTCTATGCCTCCCCCCCATTTAATTGATTTGCTAATGAACTTAATTAGTGTAAATATATCAAATAGCTAGCACAGCTTATATATACTTATACATGAACCCAAGTCTGACTTTAGGCATAAACCTCAGTGTGTACAATGAACATATTATAAAGTAGTACCCAGCTGGGGCTATATAGCTTACTGAAGTCATCAAATATGCATTTTTTAAAATTTCGATACAAACAGTTTTACTGTTTTATTTTTTTCTCCTGCAACTTTTTTTTAATTACTTAACATTCATTCCCTGAGCATCATCACAACATACTAAATGTGGTTTCCCATCTAGAATAATCATGCATGTTATCATCAATAATATTCCATTTCTACTTTCATACATATGTATATGTATATATATGATTTTTACCCCATGTTTGACCCTCTGCCCTTTCCCACTCTCTTATTACACTATCTCTCTGCTATATACAGTTGTCTTCCATTCCTTTTCCCCCAACATTTTGTTGATCACACAATATCATAAGTAATCTAACTACTTTCAATAGT
>NW_006203793.1:179332-183001 GCF_000334495.1 Tupaia belangeri chinensis
TTGTCTTTGTCTGTGGTTTTGGTCAATATGGCTATAATGTGTCTTGGAGAAGATCTTCTTGGGTTGATTCTATTTGGGGTCCTTTGTATGTCTTGAGACTGGATCTTTGAAGGCCTCTCTAGATTTGGAAAGTTTTCTTGCAGGATTTTATGGAATAGATTATCAATGCCCTTATGAGTCTCTTTGCCTTTTTGTATACCAATTATCTGGATATTTGGTCGTTTGATGGTATCTAGTATTTCTAGTATATCATCTCAAATTCTTGGGCCATTTTTTCAGTCTTCATGGTGGATTTTTCAAGGCTAGCAGTTTTCTATGTCTGAGATACTATTTTCTGTATGATCTAGTCTGCTTTTAATACTTTCAAGGGAGATTTTGACTTCCTGTATTATAGCTTTCATCTCTAACAGTTCCATCTGATTCTTTTGTAAAGTGTGAAATTCCTCTTTTAGATCTTGCATGAATTTCCTCACCTCCTGGAACTCAACAACTACTTTCTCCTTCCTCTTCAGCAGTTCATTGTCTCTCTTCTCTTCCATCTCTGTTAGTTTTGCCATTATGAATGTTCTGAATTCTTTATCAGACATTTACATGAATTCCCGTGAACTGTATGTGGATAAAGACGAGTTATCCTTTTCCCTTAGAGGAGAGGTATTTTCCTGCTTTTCCATATTTCTTGTGGTCCTGCAGCAATTTCTAGTCATCTGGTTGATGGTCAGTTTCTTCCCAAATTTGGAAGTTCAATATGAGCATTGAGGACCATGCAGAAAAGGAAACAGAAAGAGAGAAACAACAGCATCAACAACAAAAAAACAAACAAGAAACAGAAAAAGAGAAGAAAAAAAAACAAAGATAAAACTTCCCAATACAACTTAAAAAATTAATATTTTAAAAAATTTCAGTAAAAAAGCAAAAAACAAAAATTGGAAAACCGTGCTGCACGTAAGCGCGCCGTGCGAAATTCTAAAAAGCAATAATTAAAAAAAAAGAAGAGACAGAGACCGAGACAGAGGTAGAGAGAGACAAAGACAGGTACAGAGACGGGAGGCCTGGAAGGGGTCTTCCTACCACGTGAGTTTTGTGTGCTGGAAACCAAATTATCAGTGGGAAGTCTTGATTTCTGTTCCCCCAAAATGGCTAGTTTGCAGAATCCATGTGGCTATGTCTTCAAGAAGGCCTCTTCCCCCCAGTCTGTGTCTCTTGATTGGAGAATTTAATCCATTAACATTCAATGTCATTATCGATGTTAATGTACCCGTTTTGATGCTTAAGTTGGCCATTGTCTTGATTTCCTTTTATTCCTTTATTTCTGGCTGTTCATTCTTTAGTTTTCCTGGAACAGTACTTTCTTCAGGGTTTCTTGAAGAGCTGGTCTTGTGTTAGCCAATTCTTTCAGGTTTTGTCTGAGAAGATTTTAATCTTTTTTTTTTTCCCATATGAAGGATAATGTTGCAGGATACAATAATCTTGGTAGAAATTGTTTCTCTCTTAACACTTTCAATAAGTCTTCCCATTTTTTCCTTGTTTACATTGTTTCCGTTGAGAAGTCTGGGGTGTTAGCCTGATGGGATGATCTTTGTAAGTCACTTGTTGTTTTTCTCTTGCCAATTTTAGTATCATGTTTTAATCTGTGGTCTTTGCTAGTCTGGCTAAGATGTGCCTTGGGGAAGATCTTCTTGGGTTGATTCTATTTGGGGTCCTTTGCATTTCTTGGATCTGAATGTTTGAGTGCCTCTCTAGATGGGAAATTTTCTTCCAGGATTTCATGGAATAGATTTTCCATGTCCTTATTTGTTTCTTCACCTTATTGGGTACGAATTATTCAGATGTTAGGACATCTAATGAAATCTAGTGTTTCTTGCATATTATCCTCATTTTTGTGGTTATTTTCTTTATCTTTTTGGTGTCTTTTTCTAGGTTAGAGATTTTATCTTCTATGTCAGAGATTCGATCTTCAGCATAGTCTTATCGACTTTTAATACTTTCAATAGTTTTTGATTTAATGTATTACAGACTCCATCTGTAATTGTTCCATCTGATTCTTTATTATATTGTCCATTTCTTCTTTCATATCATGGAATGACTTCCTGATCTCCTGTAGTTCGTTGTCTCTTTTCTGTTCCAACTCATAGAATTTGGTCACCATGAATGTTATAAATTCATTCTCTGACATTTTAGTAACTTCCTCTGCTTTTTGAGAGATGGAGGGGAGTCCTTGTGTTCTTTTGATAGAGACATATTTTCTGGTTTATTCAGACCTGAGGCTCTTCTACTTCTAGCCCTTGGGAGATGTATTCGCTTTTTTTTTTTTTTTAGATGTATTCACTTTTGAATACCTTTTAGGAGAACGTTTCTTTGACTAGGAACAAGTGTGTTTCCTTTGTGCTGTGGACGGATGTGTGCCGAAGTCTCTCATCTGTTGTGTTTAGCAATGTGGTCTCAGGAGGAGTATTCTATTGAGGTGTCTGAAGAGCAGTATCTCTTTTTTCACAGGTGGTTCAGTAAAAGAAAAGATCCCAGGGATCCCTACAGTACTAGAGTATTTCAGAGCTGTGATTCCAGACCTTTTTGTTCCCTCCAGGAGGGCGGAGGATAATATAAGAGGGAAGAAAATAAGAAGGAGAATAAAGGAGAATAAAGAAGTAGTCACATGCTGCACTAGCTAAATTTCACCTCAGGGTTGGAGATGGAACTGGGATGCTGCTGGCAAGGGAGTGGAGACCAGTCTGTGGGGCAAGGAGGAGTAGGAAATTAACAAAAGAAGAAGAGAAAAAAAAACCTGCCTACCTTTCTGAAGGAGAGCACTATGGTGTGGGGGAAGCTAGCTGGGGCTGGGGCCAATGGTGACCTTGCCTCAGAATCCCTTGCTGGCCTGGGGGCTGGAGATGGAACTTGGGGTGCTGCTGGTGAAGGAATGGAGGCCAGGCTGTGGGGCAAGGAAGAGTAGAAAATTAAATGAAAGAAGAAGAGCAAAAATAACTGCCTACCTTTGTGAATGAGAGCATTCTGGGGTGGGTGAAGCTAGCTGGAGTTAGGGCTGTGGCCAGTGGTGACCCTGCCTCAGAGTCTCTTGCTAGACACGGGGCTAGAGATGGAACTGGGGTGCTGCTGGAGAGGGAGCAGAGGCTTGTCTTTCTGAAGGAGAGAATTATGTGGATGGGGGAGCTGGCTGGGGCCAATGGTGTCCCTGTCTCAGAGTCCCTTGCTGACCAGAAGGCTGGAGAGGGACCATTATCCTGATTTCTAACAGGATACATTAATTTTGGCCTTTTGTATAGTAAATATTCTTACTGACTTCTTTTGTCTAGCATTGTTTGAAAGATTTGTTCCCTAGAGAGGATGGCGATGCCACAGACTCTTCTCTATTCTCCTCTTAGGATTTTGGGCATGCACACACACGTCCCTGGTTTGTTTTATAAGCCACCAAGTTCTGAAGCTTGAGCCACAGTCAACCTTGTGGGAATCCAGCATCTTAACCGCCATGCTACCTACTGGCCCTGAACTGTCTTTTTTAAGTTATGAACTAGGGTTCAACAACCACTTTTGTAGCACCTCTTTGTACTTTTCCCTATCATTTTACTTTTATGTCAGTTAGCACCTAGAATCCTTTTTTTTTTTTTTTTTTTTTTTTTTTTACGGGGTTTGGGGTTTGGCCAGATAAACAGCGAG
>NW_006203793.1:183032-199960 GCF_000334495.1 Tupaia belangeri chinensis
CTTGCCAGAGATACAGAGACAGAGAGACAGAAAGTGAAAAATCACCCTTTGGGGGAATGGCCATGCCAGTATTATTCTCCTCCATTCTCCTTTTGAGCACTCACATACATGAACCTGGCATGATTTAAGCTGCTGAGTCCAGGACTCAAACCATGGTCAACTGTGTGGGAATCTGGTGATGTAACCATTATGTCATTTGCTGGTCCCAACACCTAGAACTCTTAATTGTCTTTCTTTCCTGAATGGAACATATTCATTAGGATCTATTTAATTAATGTTCATTGATCTTCAACTGGCTTGGAAAATTGAATTCAAATCTCAACTCTGCGGCTTAACTAGGTATATGATCTTGATAAGTATGTAAACCATAAGTGCCTCAGTTTCTTCACCTGTAAAATGATGGTGGTAATATAGTACATTTGTTACCAGACTCTTGTAAGATTAAGTGAGTTAATATTTGTAAAATCACACAGAATAGTGCCTGGTTTATGATAGATACTTAATTTAGCTACCAGTTATGTTATTACTATTCACTGGTGTGTATAGAACTCCACACTGGGAAATGTTAAGGATACATAACTGACTTATATATAGCAGCTACCCTTTAGAATCTCTTAATCAAATAAGATACCAAACATAAAATCCAAGAATGAGAACTTTCATGAAAGGGGAAATGAAATACTGTTGGCGTTTAAAAACAAATAAGGTCCATTTCCAGATGAGTGTGAGGAATGTGAAATGAAGAAAATTTTATGGAGGGGTGGCATTTAAGCTGAGTCTGAGTAATAGATAGGATCTCATTCTGAAAAGATTAGGGCGACCAGTAGTTAGCATAATGACTATGTCGCTGGACTCCAATGTAGTCGACCGTGGTTCAAGTCCTGGACCTGGTGGCTTAAACTCACGCCAGGCACATGTGCGTGCATGCCCAAGATCCCAAGAGAAGAATGGAGGAGAAGGGATTTGGGCATGGCCATCACCCTGGGGGGTTATTTCTCCCTTTCTGTCTCTCTGTCTCTCTTTGTCTTTCTGGCAAGTGCATGCGCCTTATAGCAAAAACCTCTCAAAACAACAACAAAAAGGGAGATATGAATGATTCCCTACCAAGGGAATTGCAAAGTAATTGATTAAGACAAGGGGGTGATTTAGAGGTACTTAATAAGGAATTAAGTTGGAGAGATAGGTTTTGTAGATTGTAAATGATCCTGAATATTACACTGAGGAAATGGAACTTTTTTCTGAAAGTAGCAAAGAGCTGCTAAAACTTTGTAAGTCTAGAAATAAAAAAGTCAGAAAAGACATTTTTAAAAAGTTATCTAAATGAGCAATGGGAATGAGATTCCTTATTGGACATGATGGAAATGCTCTAAAATTATATTGTCTTGACCATGCAGCTCTGTAAAATTACTAGAAATCATTGAATTGTACACTTAAAATAAGCAAATTTTGGGACAAGCAGGTGGTGTAGCAGTTAAGACGCTGCACTCCCACATGGCTGATCTCAAGTCCTGGACTGGTGGCTTGACAATCACATCAGAATGCATGCCACAAATCCCTAGAGGCTAATGGAGAAGAAGGGATTGTGGCATGGCCATTCCCCTTGGGGGATAATTTCTCACTTTTCTTCTTTCTATCTGTGTCTCTCTCTTTGGTGAGCACACATGCCCTATGGCAAAAAAAAAAATCTTAAAAAAGTTAGTATGTAACGAGAGTAGGATCTTACATGGCCAACTGCAGTTCAAATTCCAGCTCCTGCAGTTTGAAAACCACACCAGGTATGCATGCATGTATGCCCCAAATCCCAACAGGATAGAGAAATGAAGGGGTAGGGGTTGTGGTGTGAGCACATTCCATTTTGGGGCACTTTCTCCCTCTCCTCTCTCTGTCTGACTGTTGCAATTGCAAACAAATTATAAATTATACTTCAATATACATGCTAATAAATGAATTAAGATCATCTAATTATTGTCTAAGCTTCTAAATTCACAAGTGTGAAAGCTGAGACTCAGAGAATTGAAATTTTTTGTCTAAGATCAAACATTCAGCAAGTAGCAGAGTTGTTTGGTATGCATGACTGTTTCAGACTTTGATAAACTGTGGAATTATCATAGAAGCATGGTCAAAGTAATTGGAGTCCAGATGAGTATAGAATGTTATTCTGGATAATAATAAAAAATTATAACCTTTTGTAGTACTTTACAAAAAACTTTTCATTCAGTCCTACCTGCGCTCAAGGAGATTATAATTTATATGAAGGTTTCCTAAGAGCAAATAACTTTTGGTTTGACTTCCAGGAAACTAAGATTAAATTTAATGTTCAAACACATTAATTATATGACTTCCTCCTCCTTTTTATGCTTTTGATTTTCTATTCAAATAACCTAATTGTACATCTCTCTTTTATTCTAAATCTCCTCAAATTCATCCCATACCCAACACTAGCCAGATAGGAAGGCTACTTTGCTCCCTCTTGCTCTCCTCTGTTCCTTCTAACTTAAAAAAAAAAATAAAAAACAAAAAACAAAAAAGCAGCTTTCTGCCCTCCTTGGGCTTTCCTTTTGATAATCTCTGTCTTTTCTCACTTAGGACAGAAAGCTGCTAGCTATCTCCACCTTTGTCTGTTTTGGGTTTTCCATTTTCATCCCAATTTAATTTGTTTGAACTGATTTTTTTTCTTTTTTCCCTCTTTTTCTTCTAGTACTTTCTTTTTTCTTTACCTCCTCTCCCTTATCTTATTTCCTACTTTCTTTTTTCTTTACCCTACTTTCTGATTCACTTCTCAGCCCTTATCCTCTGCCTAGAGACCATTAGGTGCATAATAGCTAAATATTTGAGCACTGTAAGATTTAGAGAATTATTTTCACATCATTGTAGTGGTTGCAAAATTAATGAAATTTCCCTTCATAAATCTGATTGCAAACACCACCACCCCCCCGTGATTCCCACATTTGAGGACTTAGTAGAAGGGAGAAAATAGCACCAAATTATTTCAGAGTGGGTGAAACACACAAGTTCACAGTCACATGATCCCTCTACAACCCATTGATCAGAAGTAAATACATTACCAATTGACTAAAAATTGAAGAAGAGCCTCAAGGACGAAAGAATCAAATAGTACATCTCCACCAAGGGAACAATGAAACCTGTCTCCAAGTCAGGAAAATTTAGAGAATATTAACAAAATGTTAGAAAAATAATTTATAATATTTATGGCAGCAAAATTCTAGGAGGTGCAAGACAAAAGAGATGTTGATCTCCAAGAGATGAGTAAGTCCTTCCATGATATGAAAAAAGAATTGGACAACGTAAAAAAGAATCAAACGAAACTGTTAGACATGAAGGCTGTAATACAGGAAATTAAAACCTCCCTCAAAAGTATCAAAAGTAGGCAAGACCGTGCAGAAGATCGAATTTTGGAGGTAGAAAATAAAACCAATCACCTAGAAAAAATTTTCAAAAAAATGAGAAAACAGCCAAGAAAACAGGATAATATGAGAAATACCATGAAGCGCTCAAAATTATTAATAACTGGTATCCCAGAAGGTGAAGAAACTAATAAGGGCATTGATAAACTATTCCACAAAATCCTGCAATAAAACTTTCCAAGTCTAAAGAGGCACCCAAACATCAACATCCAAGAAATACAAAGATCCCCAAGTAGAATAGATCCAAAAAGATTCTCTCCATGCCACATTATAGCTAAATTGACCAAAATGACAGACAAAGACAAGATACTAAGATTGGCAAGAGAGAAAGGTCAAATCACTTACAAAGAATATCCCATCAGACTAACACCATACCTCTCACTGGATACAATGCAAGAAAGGAAAAGAATGGGAAATATATTCAAAATGTTAAATGAAAAACAATTTCAAACAAAAATACTATACCCAGCAAGATTATCCTTCATATGGGAAAGGAAAATAAAAACATTATCAGATAAACAAAGCCTGGTAGAATTTACCAACACCAGACCAGTGCTTCAAGAAATTCTGAAAGGAATACTATACAAAGAAAACTAAAGTGAGACATACAGTGACAAGAAAACAAAAAACAACCAGGAATATGGCCAACTTAATGGTAGGGACAAGTCTGGAAATATTGATAATAATGTTGAATGTCAATGGATTAAATTCTCCAATCAAGAGACATAGACTGGCTAAATAGGTTAAAAATCAGAATCCCTCCATCTTCTACCTACAAGAAACTGATCTCATGGATAAAGGCATATATAGACTAAAAGTGAAGGGCTGGAAAAAGGTATTCCATGCAAATGGAAACGAAAAAAGAGCAGGAGTCACTATACTGATTTTGGACAAAATAGGCTTTAAGACAAAAACTGTAAGAAAAGACAAAGAAGGGCATTATATAGTAGTAAAAGGGCTAATTCACCAGGGAGATATAACACTTATAAATATCTATTCACCCAACCTAGGAGGACCCAAATACATAAAAGACAGATGGTTAGATCTAAAGGGAAAGAAGAAATAGACTGTAACACTGTAATTGTTGGAGATCTCAACACCCCATTATCTCCTTTAGATAGGTCAATGAGACAAATAATAAGCAAGAGATTCAGGACCTAATTATACCATAAATCATATGGACTTGATAGACATCTATAGAACTTTTCATTCAAACTTTTAAACACAAAATACACATTTTTCTCAGCCCCACATGGTACTTTCTCAAAGATTGATCACATGACAAGGCACAAAACCAGCCTTTACAGATTCAAAGGCATAGAAACTATATCCACCAACTTCTCTGATCACAATAGATATAAACTTCATATTAATGTTAGGAAAAGCCCTCAAAAATATACAAATACATGGAATCTAAATAACCTTCTTTGAAATGACTCCATGACTACTGCAGAGATTAAGATGGAGATCAAAAGATTCATAGAAACTAATGATAATGAGTGTACAAGTTTTCATAATCTGTGGATAGGAATACTGCAAAAGAAGTCATTAGAGGGAAGTTCATAGAACTTAGTATGCATAAGAAAAAGATGGAAAGGTGGCAAGAGGACCACCTAATATCATGCCTCAGGAAATTAGACAAAGAATAACAAAAAAATACAAAAAATGCCAGGAGAAAAGAAATAATGAAGATTCAAACAGAAGTAAATGAAATAGAAAATAAATGAACTGTACAGAAAATAAATGAAAGCAACAGTTGGTTCTTTGAAAAGATCAAAAGGATTGACACACCATTAGCCAGACTAATTAAGAAGAAGAGAGAAAGGAACCAGATAAGTCCAATTTGCAAAGAATCAGGCAACATTACAACAGACATAACAGAAATACAAAACATCATTAGAGGATACTATGTCAACAGAGAAGAAAACCTGGATGAGCTGGACAAATTCCTGGAAACATATAATCTACCAAGACTGACTCAGGAAGACATAGAAAGCCTCAATTGACCTATAACAAACAATGAGATTGAATCTGTAATAAATAACCTCCCATCAGAAAAAAGTCCAGGACCCAATGACTTCACTGCTGAATTTTACAAAACTTTTAAAGAAAAGGTAACCCCCATTCTACTCACACTGTTTCTAGAAATCCAAAATGAAGGGACCCTTTCAAATTTATTCATGAAGACTCCAAAACTCCCATTCCCAAAACAGAAAAGGATACGACAAAAAAAAAAAAAGAAAGAAAGAAAGAAAAAGAAAGGAAAACTAAAGACATATATCCCTGATGAATATAGGTGCAAAAATTCTCAACAAGATACTTGCTAACAGTATTCAAGAGCATATAAAAAAGGTTATTCATCACGACCAGGTATTCATTATTCCAGGGATGCAAGGGTGGTTCAACATATGCAAAACCATAAATGTAACACACCATATTAACAGAAAGAAAGGGAAAAAATGATCATTTCAATCGATGTGGAAAAAGCATTTGACTAAGGAAAATTGGCATAGAAGTACCATTTCTCAGCATAATAAAAGACATTCATGAAAAATCTACAGGTAACATTATACTGAATGGGGAAAAGCTGAAAGCTTCTCCACTAAAAACACGTTCAAGACAAAGTTGCCCACTTTCTCCACTCTTCTCCACTCCTATTCAGTATAGTACTGGAAGTTCTAGCCAATCCAATCAGACAAGAGAAGGAAATAAAAGGCATTCCAATAGGGAAAGAAAAAAGCTGAAATTATCTCTTTTTGCAGATGACATGACTGTATACATAGAGGACCCAATAGTATCCATGAAAAAACTTCTCAAAGTAATAAATGCATACAGTAAAGTGGCAGGATACAAAATTAATGTACAAAAATCTACAGCATTTCTATATGCAAACAACAAGCAGAGATTTACCATAGCCACAAGAAGTATAAGATACTTAGGAATAAAATTAACCAAGGAATTCAAAGACCTCTACAATGTAAACCTTAAAAAGGAAATAGAAACAAATATTAAGAAGTGAAAGGACATTCCATGTTCCTGTATTGGCAGAAGCAATATAGTCAAAATGGCAATCTAACCCAAATTAATTTACATGTTTAATGCAATTTCAATAAAATTGCAAGAGACTTTCTTCACAGATCTAGAAAAGACAATCATAGAATTTATCTGGAACCATAAAAGATCCCATTTTGCTAAAGCCATCCTGCACAAGAAGACTGGTGTAAGTGGCATCTCACTCCCTAACCCCAAAATATATTACAAATCTGTGATAATCAAAGCAGCATGGTATTGGCGCAAAAATAGACATAAGGACCAATTGAACAGAGTAGAGACTCCAGAAAGAAATTCCAAAACACACACCCAACTCATCTTTGACAAAGGGTACCTGTCAATCCAGTGTGAAAAGAGAAACCTCTTTAGCAATTGTTGTTGGAAAAAGTGGGCATGCCCCTGCACAAAGATGAATCTGAACCCCTATCTGTCACCATTAACAAAAATCAACTCAAAGTCAATCAAAGATCCTAACCTAAGACTTCAAACTGTAAAACTACTGGTGAGAAACGCTGGGGAAACTCTGGGAGACATTGTTCTAAGCAAAGACTTCTTATACAAGACCCCAATAGCACATGCAACAATCCCCCAAATAGACAGGTGGGATTACATCAGATTAAGGAGTTTCTGCACAGCAAATGACATCGCAATTAGTGTGAATCAACAACCCTCAGAATGGGAGAGAATTTTTGTTAACTGTGCCTCAGATAAGATACTGATAACCAGAATACACAGGGAACACAAGGAGCTTACCTGGAAGGAAATGATTAACCTAATTAAAAGTTGGGAAAATTAGCTGAATAAACAACACTCTAAGGAAGACATATGAATAGCCAAAAAGCATATGAAGAAATGCTCAACATTCCTCATTATAAGGGAGATGCCAATCAAAACTACAATGAGATACCACCTAATCACAGTCAGAATGGCAAAAATTAAAAAACAAATAATGATAAGTGTTGGAGAGGATGTGGTGAAAGGGGAACAATCCTACACTATTGGTGGGAATGTTAATTGGTCCAGCCACTGTGGAGAACAATATGGCGGACCTTCAAATAGAACTGATAGGAAAGCACTCAGTCAGAAAAGCGCTTGCACAACTAATTTCATTGCAGCATTATTTTTTTTTTAATTTTTTGAGAGGTTTTCACTATAGGGTGCGTGCACTCACCAGGCAGACAGAGACGGAGAGACAGAAAGCGAGAAATCACCCTCCAGGGGGGATGGTCACACTGCAATCCCTTCTCCTCCATTCTCCTCTCGGTATCTTGGGCACGCACGCACATGCGCCCAGCATGAGTTCTAAGCCACCGGATATGGGACGCAAACCACGGTCGACTATGTGGGAGTCCAGCGACATAGCCATCATGCTAACTGCTGGTTCCCATTGCAGCATTATTGACAATTACTAAACATGGAACCATCCCAAATGTCCTCAAACAGTTCAATGGATTGAAAATATATGGTACATATACTCCATGGAATACAATTCAGTCATAAAACACAACAAGGCCCTGGAATTTGATAGAAAGTGGACTAATATGGAAGATTTGTTGCTGAGTGAAGCAAGTCAGGCTATGAAAGTGAAACATTGTTTGTCTCCATTTAACATACAGACTGCACTCTATGGTAGAGACTGAAAGACTGGAGAACATAAGAGCTTTAAAAATTGTAATGGACACTAGAGACAAAGTGGAAAGAGAGTGTGGGAGGGGAAGAACATAGGAAAAGAAATTTGGGGAGGAAATGGAGAGGTAAGACACTTGTGGGACACAGATAAGGTCTTTTATCTGTTGACGAGGATGTGTATAATAGTCTCAATTGGGCTAGACTGAGGTATATATCCTGCTGGGTAAAGTCTTTTCACTAAGTGATGTATAGTGATTTAATGTATGAATAATAAAACAAATTAAAAAAGAAAAGAAAGATAGAAGGCATGTGTGTGTACAGGGAATCACACAAGTCACTGAACACGTTCCTGGCCAAACAGCTATTATATAATAAAGTAGTTTGGAGTAATAAAATCACACAGGATGTGAGTCTATGCATGCCCAAAGATCCTGAGAGAAGAACGGAGGAGAGGGGATTGCGGCATGACTGTCTCCCTGGGAGAAGTGAGTTCTCTCTCTCTTCCTCCACCTCTGTCTCTCTCTGGGGAGTGCAAGCACCCTATAGCAAAATGAAAAAAAAATCATAATATCTGGGGCCAGAAGTGACACAGCTGTAATACACAATGGTCTGTGAAGTTGACTCACAGGGGGAAGGTTCTGAGTTCATTTCTGAAACTCCCGGCACACAGGTGTCCATGACAAAGAATTGGCTGCAGCTGGAGTTGGATCACAGCATTGAGACTGTGGACAGCTGGAATGCTCTCTCTCTCTCTTTTTAATATTTAAGTGAGAATTTTTTCCTATTTTTTATTACTTATTATAATTATTTATTATTTATAGTCAATTACTATAGGTCATTTAGATAGTAAAGAGATTTTACCCAACATGATATAAACCGCACATCAAGCGAGATGAGAATACTATACACAACATCAACAGGCCACAAACCATACCTTGTGTCCCACAAATGTCTGTCTTAACCAATTTTTCCCAAATTTCCTTTCCTGTACTCTTCCCTTCTACCAGTCTCCTTCCACTTTGTCCCCAGTGTCTCTCTATCTCTTAGTCATGTATGGAAAAAGGAAACTTAAAAAAAAATCCAAATCCTGTTCGTGTTTTTGTGTTTTTTTTTTAAAGCATATTGGAGGCACTATTTAGATTGCTCTGACCTACAAATTACACAATGCTAAAAATTAAGTTTTTCATGAATTAATGAAGTTGATTTGGGACATGAATAAAAACAAATCACTGATTCAAAAAAAAAAAAAAAAAGAAAAGAATCATACTCCTAGATTAAATCAAAGAAGATACTACAAAATATCTTGAAAAAGAAAATCAAACTCTTCTTGGTAGTCAGTTCACAACACAATGTATCCTCATCTCAAAACATTATGTTGTATATCTTAAGTACATACAATTTTTTAACATTTTATTTATTATTAATATTATTATTTAATTTGCTATAGAGTGCGTATGTTCATCAGAGAGAGACAGAGAGAGAGAGAGAAAGGGAAAGTGAGAAAACAAGCCTACCCAACATGAAATACTTCTCAGACCAATCCAGTTGAGAAAACTATACACATCATCATCAACAGGTAATAAACCATACCTGTGTCCCATTAATGTCATGCCTCTCTCTATTTGTTCTCTTTCTATCTTTCTCTATACTCTTCTCTTCTCCTGCCCCATTCCATTCCATACTGTCTTAACACTATTAACTATTTTCACTGCTTTTATGCCCTCCTATATATATATATATTTTTTTTTTTTGGAGAGATTTTCGCTATAGGGCGCGTGTGCTCACCAGACAGATAGAGAGAGACATAGAGACAGAAAAGAGAGAAATCACCCCCTAGGGGGGATTGTCACATCTCAATCCCTTCTCCTCTATTCTCCTCTTTGGGATCTTGGGCACGCATGCACATGTGCCCGGCATGAGTTTTTTAAGCCACTGGGTCCGGGATGCGAACCATGGTTGATTACGTGGGAGTCCAGCGACATAGCCATTACGCTCACTGCTGGTTCCCTGCCCTCCAATATTTTGATCTCTACCATAGAGTGTGGATAGTCAGTACATATTAAGCAGATACATACGATATCTTTCTTTCATATCTTGGCTTACTTCACTCAGCAATAGATCCTCCATATCTGACCACTTTCTATCAAATGCCAAGATCTTGTTGTCTTTTATGGCTGAGTAGTATTCCACATTATTTTTTCTTTACATTCCCAAGTAACTTTGATTAGTTCAATGTTGGTGATTTTCTCCCTAGACAATATTCCTTTCCTATTAGAGTAGACTGGTGAGAGAGGGAGCTAGAGTGCCATAGTAAGACAGGAGGGATGTTCCAACATAAGGCAGAGGACTTTCCAATGACCCCAAATTGGACAGACAAGAAATGACTGAAACAGGGTCTGAACCAATTAGAACCACTTTGATGCTTGGAATGATCTGAGATGGCTCCTTGAATGATCCAAGATGGCACCTGGAATACTGTCTTACCTTCAGACTCATAACACCCTCATTGTATTATATTAGTATGGTATCAATAGATGATAATTCCATCTACCCCATGGTAATTAAGAATAACAATAGTAACAATAAGACCCACTCTAATAAGACTAGAAAATGGGAGGGTTTTCAGAAAAGCCATCATCCTTTTCCCTTCAGGCAACTCTCCCTTTCCTTTCAAAAAAGTAATAAAACTGCTCACCCATCCCATGGAGCAGCCCTTCTCTACACCTTCTTTAATAAACCTGACTTCACTCTCACTCAATGGCTCTCATATATTTTTCTGTGTAAAGCCAAGGACCCTTACATCCCAGATAGAGACTCCCATGGATTGAATCTCCCTGGCAACAATAATCCTTCTAATGAAACAAAAAAGAAAAAGCTAACACTCAACTTACAAGTTCTTTAGGTTTTCTAATAGAGACAGATGAGTCTTTGCTATGGGACTGGAGTAACCTAAAGAGGCAGACTGCAAGCACCATGATCAGGAGGAAAAGAAAGCCATAAGATAGACCACAAGATGTCACTTTAGAAAAACATAGGCATCTTATAATTAATATTGGGCCATACACACATGGAGCTATCTGACGTTGGATTTGTATTGTGCCTGACAAGTCCTAAATGACTTGTTTAAGACTGAGTTGTCTTCACATGGGATACTTCAGTCAGTAGACACTGAAATGTCATTTAACTGTCCAGCCTGTGCCTACAAAAGATATCCATGAAAGAAGTACAGAAAAAAAAAAGAAAAAAGAAAAAAAGAAAGAAAAGAAAAGAAAAAACAAAACAAAAAAGGTCTGCCACTTCTAAGGGATTAAGGCCTTGATGAGTTGTTCTAGAGGGGCTTTCCATCCTATATGGGAATTGCCTATATGAAGAATCTTCAATTCCACTCAGGCTTACTCATGTTGGCCAAGAAACCCAGTGGAAAAAGGGCAAAAGAAGAAAAGAGAGTTTCTTACCTCCTAGGGGCTCAAGACCTTGATTGGTTGGTCCAGAGGTGATTTCTAGCCCTATATGACAGTTGCCCATACCAAGTGCTATCAGTTCCATCTCAGTTCACCTACTTCGGCCAAGAGACTCAATGAAAATGAAGATGAAAAAGATTCATGAAGAGGTTAAGTAACAGTAGAGGGGGTCCCCAATTATGAGTTTACCTCCTGGCGTGTGAGCCACAGTATATGTTGCAGGTTGGCTTCTGCTATGATATCCAGGTTCTTGGTATTTCAGACAAAGATTTGAATTAAAGACACCAATAGTGAAGGAAAAGGTAGTTTATTAAGTAATAGTGAAAGTACACTCCTAAGCAGTAGGAGCAGGCTTGAGTCAGCAAAGAGAGTGACTCAGGGGCCAGCAGATGATGTAGAGTTATGTCACTGGACTCCCACATGGCTGACCACAATTTGAGTCCCAGACCTGGCAGCTTAAAACTCACACTGGATATGTGTGCATATGTGCCCAAGATCCCAGGAGGAGAATAAAGGAGAAAGGACTGTGGCATGGCCACAGTCAATCCCCCTGGGGAGTGATTTCTTGCTTTATGTCTCTCTGGCTCTGCAGTGAGTCCTATAGCAAAAATCTCTCCGAAAAATAAAAAATAAAAAATAAAAAAACGTCTCCTCCCCCCCCCAAAAAAAAGAGTGGCTCAAAGGCCCCAGCAGTTACATTCTGTGAGGTTTATATATATTTTTAAATATTGATCATGTTAATTGATCATTGGCTGTACCTGATTATTTTCATCTCAATGGCTCTGTCAAATGTGCCTGGGCCCACTGATTTATCTCATTGGCCATATCAAACGTGGCTTAAACAGCTAGACACCCCCTACTGAAATCTGTCTACATTACCTTGGCTGGGTAATTTTCTGCCCTGATCTATTTTTTTTTTAAAACCAACTTGGTGGTTTTTATTGATAGGCGACAACTGTATTCTCCTAGGTACCACTACACTGTGTACAATGAGGGATGCAGTGTTACAGAAGAGCGGACAGAGCAGTAAAGAAATACCAATCTTCATTATTTTGCCCATTTCTCATTATATGTACACAGAAGCGTGAATGCAGTTTGAAATCTCTGAATGGCAATAGCTACAATCACCCATCTATGTAGGCTAACATCTTTTTATTTTCTATTTTTATTTTTTTGAGAGGTTTTTGCTATAGGGCGCGTGCACTCACCAGACAGACAGAGAGAAAAAGAGACAGAAAGTGAGAAATCACTCCCCGGGGGGATGGCCATGCTGCAATCCCTTCTCTTCCATTCTCCTCTCAGGATCTTGGGCACTCACGCACACACGCCCAGCGTGAGTTTAAGCCACTGGGTCCAGGACTCGAACCGTGGTCGACCACATGGGAGTCCAGCAACATAGCCATTATGCTTACTGCTGGTCCCTATGTAGGCTAACATTTTAACTCAGGCCTGCAGCGCCTACAGAAGCAATTTTTCATCGCACAATGATTAAAATGTCTTTCTCTTGTTAGGAACCAGCAACTTATTTTCTGTTTTCATTTTTCTTTGAAGTAAGAACTACTTCTCTGATAGCTGGCTCATTTTTATCATTTATCAAAAACTAAAAGGTGGGGAGGAAAGTGTGATGGACTAAAAAATTTATTTCTTAAGGAAAGATAAAATTCATTTTCACAAATTTACAAGTGTCATTGCTGGCACGGGGTTTACTGTACTAGGCAATGACACTGAGAATCAAAAGCAAGTTGTCCTTTCTTATTTCAGGAATCAGCATCATTTCAGAAACACAGGTTTTTGTGTACTTTCTTAAATCAACCGACAGTCTGTTTCGACCAGATGATTTTGATTTGGAAGTTAGAAGTCCACACAAGTCGTGTTGCGCGCAAACCCCAGGGTGTCTCCTTTTCATTTCTAACCCATTTTCGCAAAGGGGAGAAGTTTTTCTCTAGAGAGCCACTAGTGCTGTAGGAAGTGAGTGTGAGCCGGAGGTGTACAAGCGGTCAGGAGCGGCGGCACCCTGGGCTACAGCAGGTCCACGCGGCAGTAGTACAGGAGGTAGGCAGCGCGCTCCGCCATGGGCTTCACCACCTGGTGCTGTCTGACTGCCCACACCATCTGGTCCTTGATTCGCACCAGCCGTTGAGGCTGTTTCGGTGTGGTGTAATGGCCGCCAGTCGTGCTGCTGCCGTGAGAGTAGACCACTGCAAATAACCTATAAGTTCTGTGGCATTTAAAATTCTTACTTTTAACCCTTGGAGAAAGCAGTTCTTTACTAATTTCCAAGTCCACAGGGTATTCGATATTTTTGATAAGCTTCTGACATCCACCGGTCTTCTCGTAAACAAATCTCTTCAGGTGCAGCACGAGGACAGGCGGGAGATTTTCCAGAGTCACTCTTGACTGATCTCCACCTTCTGCTTGGTTTTGGTGGTGTAGCCCTGCACAGACTCCCTTGCCACCAGGCTCTCCAGCGCATCCTGTACTGTGTGGATCTTGTCAGACTGGATGTCCAGCTGCAGCGTGAAAAATGGCTGCAGGGTGGCGGATTCTTCTGAACTCTTGCTGGTACACCACGGACCTGATGTGTCCACCAAAAATGGTGGTTATGGGCCTCTGGACGAACTCCACCTGGCAGGTGAGGGACGACTTGTTCCTGGGGCCCACTTGTTCCCACTCCTCACTGCATGCACCCTGCTCTTCCTGGTCTTCTTTCCTTACCGAGTGGCTTTTGGACCCATTGGAAATGGGTGAGAGAAGCTTCTATAGGTTCAACATTCCCTCATGAAGTCCATTTAGAATGAAGCCTAAGTACTCCTCAGCGTCTTCCTGTCGAACCAGACAGGCTTGATTTGATGACTGTCAAGAGTCTGTAAATATATGTGGGTTCGAAGGCAGCTCCAGGGCAGATATCCCTCACCATTTTATCCACAAGAGCTTGTCAGTTTTTTTGAGATACTGGCATGTTGGTAAACTCATTCATTAGCCAGACAAAGCTATCAATCATAGGTGTTGACGTGCAAGGCCTATGCACTTTTGAATACAGAGGGATGAACTTCATCAGGTGATATATTGGTGGGCAAGCCCTCAGAGCCTGTGGTGTAGTGTTAATGTAGCACCAGTTCCTTTAATGATCAGCCCATGGGGTTCCAACAACACTGGCTTATGTATTAAGGTTACATTCTCCAGTAACTCTGCAATCTTTATGGCTACGGGATCCTCTGAGTTTGAAACAGGCTCTTCTTTGACTTCAGCCTGCTTTTCAAAGACCAGGGGAGTTGTGGCAAGAGGGGAGTACTTAGTTTCCACATAGGCCACAGGCAAGGAGGAAACAGGCTTAGAATCCTGAAAGAGATTGGCCCAGGATTTAGCTGGCTGACTGCCAGGACTGGCGCCCCCTGCAGAGGCTGCACTGTTGGCAGGTGGTGAAGCGCTCCCTGCTTTCCTGGGGTCTAAGTCTGTGCTCTCCAGAGTGTGCTGCTCCACCCCGTTGGCAGCTGTGCCCTCCCCCAGGATTCAAGTATCTGTCCCTTAGCAACTCGGAGGTTTTCAGTAGTATCAGTATGGACATAGGGCTGAGCCACAGTGGTCCTTAACAGGATGCCTCTGCCCATCTCCGCAGGGAGACAGGAGTGTCCAAAACCAGTCCCATGGCACCTCCCAGGCTGCCCTGCAGTCCTGGCAACACTGTCAAGGGCTCCAGGGAAAGGACCATTGGGCACAGTGTCCCTGACAAAGTCTGTAGAGTTTTGAGGGCTGTTACAAGTCCTAGGCGTTACCAACCGGGGCACATCGCCCACAAACTCAATGTCCTCTGTGCCCACACTGCTGGGGATCACAGAATTGGCATGGCTGTTGACCAGGGCATCTGTGGAAATAGCACTGTCACTGCCATCTTTTGAGAAATTAATATCCAGGTGGCCGCTTCTTCTTTTTACACTCTCTCTGTCCAAGACACCACCCACCTGTCCAAGCCCCCACCACCACCCCCACCACCCACCACCCAGCACCCCATCACCCACCACCCTGAGCTTCCGTCATTCTCCAAGCTGTCCACCTCCATGCTGGGACTGCTGTCCAAAGTGAAGGCAGAGCCGGGGTAGTGGCAGTCGGCAGAGCTGTGGTTTGCATCCCTATCAAGTCCATCGGGGGTCTTTTTGGGTGCCATGCAGCCAAGAATGAATTCAGGGGCCTGAAGTTTCAATGTGGTTGAAATACTGTAGCTGGGTCTCAGCACAGTGTCACTGGGCTCAATCACTTCATTAACACCAAACTCAATCCTCTCGTAGTCTTGTCCATCCAGGAGTTCAGCTGCGCTCTGTGTGCCTCACAGAACTGTTCCTCTGTAGGGAGGAAGCTCAACTGAGGAGCGAGGCGTCATAAAGAACTGATTGAATTCATCAGGGCTAAAATCTCCAAAAATGTATTACGGGTTGTGGAAGGCCATGGCGACCTGTTTCAATGAGCCTCAGTGCGCCTCTGACCCCTCATGCTGCTTCCCCCGCCACCACCTTCTTCTCACCCCCTGATCGTTTTTTCTATCTAAGCCACATAGACAGATGCACCAGTCCCATCATTCACTGCCGTTTTCTAGCTTTCTTCTGCCTCATGATTCATGAATCTGGTCAGCGTCCATTCTGTAAAATAGAATGAGTGTTCCCATTGGATAATAGGAGAATAGGGGGTTTTATAAGGCAGGAATAATGAAATAAAACAACAGAAAAAAGAGACAGGTTACAACAAGGTTACTTTTATTTTCTGAGAGATTTTTGCTATAGGGCATGTCCACTCGCTGGAGAGACAGAGATAGACAGAGACAGAAAGAGTGAAATAAACCCCCAGGAGGAATGGCCATACTTTAATCCCTTCTCCTCTATTCTCCTCTCAGGATTTTGAGCACACACACACATGCCCTGCATGAGTTTTAAGCTGTAAACTCAAACCACGGTCAACTACATGGGAGTGCAGCGATCTAACCGTTACACCATCTGCTGGTCCTCGGGTTACAATTTTGTAAGGATTACAACACAGAGGATTTTCTTATTATGCTAAGTAGAATGGAATCTCTTGATTTCAGTAAAAACTGGTTTATTTGGGGATCTTTCTGCTTCCTTTTTTAAATTTTTTCAAATTTTTTAAATTTTTATTTATTTTTATTTTTTTACATTTTAAAAAATACATTCAATCACATTATTTAGCTTACAAGGTGATCATTTCAATATATGAACATTTCTCCCCGGTCGAGTTGATCAAAATATAACAACACTACATCCCTGTCTCAACAACGCTGTCTTTGTATCCCCCCTCCAAATGTTCTTCTCCAGGCCCCACTCCTCCACACACACCACATATGGCATTCACATCCACC
>NW_006203793.1:200461-208759 GCF_000334495.1 Tupaia belangeri chinensis
CAACACTTATCATTCTTTGTTTTTTTAATCTTAGCCATTCTGACTGGGGTTAGGTGGTATCTCATTGTTGTTTTGATCTGCATTTCCCTTACAATGAGGGATGTTGAGCATTTTTTCAGCTGCCTGGTACATTTCAAGGCACCTGGTGAGCAAGGGGGCACACTGCCCCCACTGCTTCCCTTCCAGACCCCTAGTCCAGGACCCACCCAGACCTCTAGACAGCCTGCGACTTTGGCGGCAGCTGTCTGGTACATCTCAAGGCACCTGGTGAGCAAGGGGGCACGCTGCCCCCACTGCTTCCCTTCCAGACCCCCAGTCCAGGACCCACCCAGACCCCTAGACAGGTAGAAAGTTTCTCCATTTTTTTTTCTTCTTTACTGTCCCCCATTCTTTTGTAAATTCCTTCCTGTCTGTCTCTCCACAGCCTGCGCCTTTGGCGGCAGCTGCCTGGTACATCTCAAGGCACCTGGAGAAATCACGTGCGCACGACTTTTTCTTTATTTCCCTATCTTCTCCCTTCTTTTCTCTTATATTATTTTCTCTCCTTCTTCTTCCATTTTGCCAGAGTGACTAGCTAGGCCTAGAATTAGAGATCTGAACTTTTCTAGTCATATAAAGTTATATTGGTTCTTCCTTTATACGGAACCAACTGTGAAAAAGGAGATTCTGCTCTTCAGACACCTGACTATAGTATGTTTTTTGAGACCACATTACTAAAAACAACAGAACAGAGACTTTGGCAGATGTCAATTCTCAACAAAAGGGAAAGACACTCCTAGCCAGTGAAACATTCGCCTGACAGGTACTTAAAAGTTAGCACATCTTCCAAATGGCTAGAAGTAGAAGAAGAGCCTCCGGTATGAATAAACAAGAAAATATATCTCCATCAAAGGTACAGAGTAACTCCCCTCCATCTTTCTGCTTCCTTAATGTTTCTACTTGAGTATGACTTGAGTATGTGGTATTTAGCATGAGTGACTGTCACAACAAGGGAGTAAGATTCCTGATGCATTTGTGTCTTTCCACAATGTCAGGCTTTATTGCATAGCACAGACTAATTTAGCATTTCAAAGCAGTCAGGTCAAGGGATGAGAGCAACTCATGACTGCTGGTAACCCTGAGCTGTCCCTAGAGGCAAAGAGCTGGTCATGGATCCCTAGATGTCCCAAGCAGCTATCCTTGAAGGAAAAAAGCTGGTCCAGTCTGTCCTGTAGGTCTCATGAAGGGTCAAAGGACAGGCACTGAGGATGGAACAAGGTAGTGAGTCTCTGGCAGAGTCTAAGGTACTATGATGCACAAGTCTCTGGGAATAGTGTGCTCTGGTTTGGTGCCAGGAGCAAATGGCTAAGTGGCTTTGGAGAGGGCTCCTTTGCTGTCCCATGGTGGACAGAATCTCTTAGTACTTATGTCTAAGATTAGCACATGATGACTCTTATAGATCTCTACTTGGGTAGACCAGAGTGTCTGGAATTATCAGGTTTGAGTGTCTCTATTATTCCTTCAGGGTATTCCCATTATGTCCCTTCTGTTTGGCAGGCAAATGGAGGAACTGGGGTGTACATGTCACTCATTTTACTTCTCAGTGCAGTCTTGTCAATACAGAATCTATCAATACAGAATCTATTTTATGTAACAGTGGGTTTTTTTTTTTTTGGAGAGGTTTTTGCTATAGGGTGTGTGCGCTCACCAGACAGAGAGAGACAGAGAGAAAGCAAGAAATCACCCCCCCGGGGGGGGATGGCCACGCTGCAATCCCTTATCCTCCATTCTCCTCTTGGAATCTTGGGCACACACACACACGCACCTGGCGTGAGTTTAAGCCACCGGGTCCAGGACTCGAACCATGGTCGACTATGTTGGAGTCCAATGACATAGCCATTATGCTAACTGCTGGTCCTGTAACATAGTGTTTTCTACAGTGATAACATTCTGATTATTTTGGCTTGGTCTGGTCTGCTGGGGCCTAGTGATTGAGTTCAGTCCATAACAATAGCTCTCATAATTCTATTTAACAGTGCATATACTTCTAGCAAAGATGATTGTCTGATAGACATAAAAACCTTGTAGCCTGTACAGTGTCTTTAGTTTTTCTCAACTGCAGATTTTATTTAAATCGGATGCTTGGGTTTATTCATTCAGTAGTTCTCAAGGATGGTTACATATTAGAATCACCTGTGAGGATTTAAACACTTCTAATACCTCATCTCAGACTCATTAATCAGTCTTTCAGGGTAGGATCTCGTCACATATGGCTTTTCTCTTTTTTTTTTTTTAGGGAGCAGACTGTCCAAGGCTATTCTCTGAAAAATGCACATGCCCCAGTAATGAGGTACAGAATCTAGGCATTGAGCTGAGTGAACATAATTAGCTGTATATAAAATTCTGTGAGAGTCCTAGGAGACTAAATTTCTACACATGCCCAAGCTTGAATAAAACTGCTTACCACACCACATTGAGGCATGGACTCTTCCCTGACTGGCCGACATCAGTGCTTTCTGTAAATCCAATAGAGCAATGTCAGGACCAGCGGATGGCATAGTGATTATAGTGTTGGACTTCTACATAGCTGAACTCTGTTCGAGTCCCAGACCTGATGGCTTGAAAATCACACTGGGTGCATGTGCATGTGTGCCCAAAATTCCAAGAGGAGAATGGTGGGAAAGGGATTGTGGCATGGCCATACTCCCCAGGGAGTGATTTCTCATTTTCCCTCTCTATGTCCCTCTAGCAAGAGCACATAACCCCCTCCAGGGGGTATGGTCATACCATAATCCTTTCTCCTCTAGCCTCCTCTTGGAATTTTGGACACACACACACACACACACTTGCCTGTGCCTGGTGTGTTTCAAGCTGCTGGGTCTCTGGGCTGCAGACTGCAGTCGGCCATGTGGGAGTCTAGCACCTTAACCACTTGCTGACCCTCATTATTTTTTTAAGATCTCTGGCATACTGCCCACATAGGACCACTGGTTTTCCTGAAAGGAGGTTTGTGTTTGTGAGGCTAAACCACTGTAGCATTTAGTTGCTATGGCCATAGCATTATTCTTTAGTGAATATCTTAAATGTCTCAGCTTTCTTCTGTGTTGTATTATCCTTTAATAATCACCACTTATAGTTTACAAAGTATAGTCAGATACATATATATTTGACATTTGCAATAACCTCATATGGCGAGTATAATCTCCCCATTTTACAAATGAGGAAACTGACACAGGTAAATTTCCTAAGGCTACTCCATTGGCAGAGCTGGAATTTATACCCAGTCCTCCTACAGCACAGTGTTGCCATGCACCTAACTTAGTAAGACTACGTATTTTCTGGTATGAGTATAACCTATCAAACTACAAAATTAAAGCAATTAAAACATGGGAAAGATGAAATATTCTAGAAATCCAATTAAAAAAAAAAGAAACTGTGCTTCAGGGAGGAAGAAACACAGTTAAACACATTTAATTAGGTAAATTGCTATCTATAAGTCAAATGAGATAAGGACTGAGAATTCAGTCCACTCCCTCCAGTCTTCTTTTTAAATTAATGGCTATTACTTTTTGAACATTTTTGGATATACAGAAAAATTGAGCACAAAGTACAGTGTTCCCAGTATTCCCACTGCCCCCTCCAGTTTCTCATATTTTTAATGTTTCCCATTAGTGTGATATAGTTCTTACAATTAATGGGCCAATATTGATATTTTATTATTATTATTATTAAAGTCTATAGTTCACATGAGATTTTACTCTTAGTATTGCACATTCTGTGGATTTTGAAAAAATTGTAATGACATGTATCTACCAGTACTGTATTATACAGAATATTTTCACCATCCTTAATTTCCCCCTTACTGGCAACCACTAATCTTTTTACCATCTTCATATTTTGCCTTATCCTGAATGTTTTATATAGTTGGAATAACACAGTATGTATGTAGCCTTGTCAGTTTAGCTTCTTCCACGTAGCAGTATACATTTAAGGTTCCTCCGCTGATAGCTCATTTCCTTCTATTTCTGTATGATATTCCATTGTATAGATACACCAGTTAATTTATGCAAGGAAATCTTGGTTGCTTCTTAGCTTTGGTAATTATAAAGCTGCAATAAACATTGGTGTGTAGGTTTTTCTATGGGCATAATTTTTCAGCTGATTTATATAAATACCAAGGAGCTCAATTACTAGCTTATATGATAAAAATATGCTTAGTTTTTTTTGTTTGTTTGTTTTTGTTTTGTTTTGTTTTGTTTTAGATTTTTGCTATAGGGCATATGCGTTCATCCGAGAAACAGAGAGACAAAGTAAGAAATCATTCCCCAGGGAGACTGGCCATACCATAGTCTCTTCTCCTCCAGGCTCCTCTCAGGATTCTGGGGATGCATGCATCCACTCTCAGCATGTTTTAACCCATTAGGTCTGGGACTTGATTCACTGTTTCCCTATGAGTCCAGCACCTTATCCACAACACAACCTCCTGGCCCCAGTATGCTTATTTTTATAAGAAAGTTCCTATCTTCCATAGTGGTTGTACCGTTTTGCATTCCCACCAGCAATGACTGAAAGTTCCTGTGGCTACACATCTTCACCAGCATTTGGTATTGTTAATGTTTTGGATTTAGCCATTCTAAAGATATGTACTAATAATCTACTGTCATTGTAATTTCTTAGTGACATATAGTGAATGTCTTTTTATATGCTTATTCGTCATCTTTATATCTTTCTTGGTGAGGTTTCTATTCAGATATTTTGCCCATTTGTTAATTGGATTATCTTATTGATGAATGCTAACAGTTCTTTATGTTTGGATACCAATCATTTATCAGAGGTGTGTTTCACAGATATTTTCCCCCAGTCTGTTGCTTGTCTTTTCATGCTTTTAGCAGTGTCTTTCCAGAGAGGAGTTTTCAATTTTGATCGAGTTCAGAATAACAATTTTTTGTTTCATGGATGTTGCATTCAGTGTGTATTTAAAAAGTCATCATGAGGCCCAGATGCAGTAGCACAGGAAGTAGAGGTGCTGCAGCCCAATGTTTGAGGCCATATGGGGAGGCAACAGATTTGTATCCTGGGTCTATTAGACCATACTGAGTATGGCTGTGATCCTGTTGGCTGCAGGTCTAGAGCTAGGATTGTGGTATGAAGGCACTATTGAGGGTGCCTCTCTCCCTCACCTTCTCACCCTCTCTCAGAAAAGAAATAAATGGACTTTAAAAAGATAAGGATTCGGGGCCAACAGTTAGCGTAATGGCTATGTTGCTGGACTCCCATGTAGTCAACCGCGGTTCACGTCCCGGACCCGGTGGCTTAAAACTCACGCCAGGTGCGTGTGCGTGCATGCCCAAGATCCCTAGAGGAGAATGGAGGAGAAGGGATTGCGGTGTGACCATCCCCTCTGGGGAATGATTTCTCGCTTTCTGTCTCTCTATCTCTCTCTGTCTGTCTGGGGAGTGCATACGCCCTATCACAAAAACCTCTCAAAAAAAAAAAAAGATAAGGATTCAAAGTCAGCACCAAACCCATGGTTACCTACATTTTCTCAGATATTATCTTCTAGTTTTGCATTTTACATTTTGGTCTATGATCCATTTAGTGTTCACTTTTCTGAAAGATGTAAGTTCTGTCAGAAGTTCATATTTTCACATGTACATGTCCAGTGGTTATAGCGTCATTCATTGAAAAAACAATGCTTTTTTTATTGAATTGCTTTTTGCTCCTTTTTAAAAGAGCTCCTTTTTCATTTAACTACAATGGGTCTGTTTCTGTGCTCTCTATTCTGTTCCATTGATCTAGATGTCTCTTCTTTACCCAATAGGACATTGTCTCTATAACTGTGGATTTACAATATGTCTTAGAGGTGGATGTGTCAGTCATCTGACTTTCTTTTCTTTCATTATTGTATTGGTTGTTCTGTGGTCTTTCGCCTTCCTATGTAAGCTATAGAATGAGTTGGTCAGTATCCACAAAATAATATGCTAGAATTTTTATTGGGATTGCATTGAATCTGTCACTTAAGTTGGGAAGAACTAACATCTTGACAGTATTGAGACTGCCTATCTGTACATGGAATAATTCTCCATTTATTTAGATATTCTTTGATTTGTTGGAATATTGGTAGAGGCATGACATTTTTTCTACGTAAAAATGTATCATGACTTTTCTGACTATTCCAGTATTTTATAAGAGTTTTGCAGTTTTTCTAATATCTTGTAAAAATTCTGTTAGACTTAATTTATTTTTTTTTTTTAGTGCTAATATAAATAGTATTGTGTTTGCAATTTAGTGTTCTAGTTGTTCATTGCTGGTTTGAATATGTCCTCCAAATTTAATGTGTTGTAAACTTAATAAAAAATGCAGCAGTGTTGGGAGGGGAGGCCTAATAAGAGGCCTGATAAGTTGGGTCATGAGGGCAAAGCCTGCATTAATAGATTATCAATATGGGAATGGTTAGTTATCATAAGAGCAGGTCTTTATAAATGAATTTCATCTCTCATATTCTCTCTTTGTTTAGTATACTCACTTCTGCCTTACGATGGCTCTCACTAAATGCCGTTAACATGCTCTTGGACTTCTCAGCCTACAGAATTGTTAGATAAATAAATAAATAAATAAATAAATAAATAAATAAATAAATCATCCTTGTGGAAAGTCATGATGCATTTTTGCCTAGAAAAGGTGGGGGAGGGTGAGAGGAAGGGAATCAAGTGAGGTAGAAAATTAAATAAAAACCACTTTCTGGATGGCCACTGGCCTTGCAGCTATCAATCCCAAACAGGAGACACTTCTCAGCCCTGGCCAGAGGTGCTTCCCCCCGAACCACTGGACCCTTCCCCTTAGCAGTCCACATGCCTTGCTTCTGCATAGTAACCAGCTCTTTCCCAAAGCTTGCTTAGTTGGGCCCACCCAAGACCCCCTTGTCAACTGTCTCTATAGAAGGAGTGTAAACCCATTGGATGGGTTCAGAGATTAGAGCGTTAGCTTTTCTATGCTTGCCAGCGTAATGAAGGTTGCGAAGTTCTCCCATCCTTCCGAGTACTGTTTCACTTCTGGCTTCTGGTTTTTCTGCAATACAAGGAGAGAAATAGAGAGGCAAGACATTTAAGGGACACAGAAATGGAGGATTATGTTTTGATGATAATATGTATGATAGCTTTAACTGGACTGGTGTGCAGTGTATTCACACTGGGAAAATTCATTTTACAAGCTGTGGTGATGTACAGTGATTAAATATATAAAATATATTTTTTAAAAAGAGCATAGAAAAATATGTCATGATTTTTCCAATGACCTGTGTGTACGTGTGTGTGTGTGTATAATTCCAAAAAATAAACACACACACACACACACATATAATTTCCTAGTCTTGAGTATTTTGTCATGGCAATGGACTAAGACACTGGTGCATATGAAAGCAATTTATTTTTACATATTAACTTTAGAAACTATGCTATAATTGCTTATTAGTTCTAGGAGTTTTTACTTTATATTTTGAATTTTAAGTTTTTTTTCTGCACAGAAAACAATGTCATCTATGCATAAAGAGAGATTTGTTTTCAAAATGTATACCTTTTGTTTCCTTTTCTTGTCTTACTGTATTATCTAGGACTTCCAGTAAAGCATTGACTAGGAGGGGGTCAGAGTAGACATCCTTGTCTTAATTCCTGATCTTAGCAGAAATGTCTCTATTGGGTTGTAGGAAAAGTCCTATTGTATTTTTTCTATGTTTTTCCCTGCAAAAATATGTCATGACTTTTCTGACAACCCAGTAATTTTTATCAGTTAAATGTGATGTTAGCTGTATGTTTTCTGTGGATATTCTTATCGAGTTAAAGAAGTTTTCTTCTGTTCTAGTTTGCTGAGAGTTTTTATTTGTTCCTTTTAGTTTACTGAGGGTTTTCATTGGTTCCTTCTTTTGATATTTTTATTATGCAGAAATTACATCTTTTGTAATTGCTTCACACTTCTTGGATTTTCTTTTTTTGCTTTTTTCCCCCTCTTTGTATTCCAGATTTGCAAGTTTACTTTGTCAATTCTTCAAGTTGATTGATTCTTTCATTGGCTATTTCCAGTCGCTTGATGAGGCCATCAAAGGCATTCATTCTTCATTCATTCTTTGTTACAGTGTTTTGATTTCTAACGTTTCTATTTGATTCAGAGTTTTCATCTCTCTGTGTACATTACTCATTCATTCTTGCATTTCTACTTTTTCCATAAGAACTTTTAGAATGTTAGTTATAGTAGTTTTGAATTCTTTACCCAATAATTTTAGCATATCTGCCATATCTGAGTTTGGTTCTAATGCTTGCTCTTTCC
>NW_006203793.1:208904-210706 GCF_000334495.1 Tupaia belangeri chinensis
TCCCTTGAAACTATTTTGTTCATTCTTTTTTTTCTTTTATTATGTTTTATTTATTTATTTATTTATATTGAAAGACAGATATGATGTAGTCAGTAGAACTCAGCAGTGATTCCTGTGGAGGTTTCTGCTTCTGTTTCTGGACTTTGTTAAGTTAGGGTTTTTTGTATTTGCCTGTCTGTCTCTCTAGTTTGAGGGACAGGGTTTGTCCTGTGGTTTCATTTTTCTGATGGATATAAGAAAAGTTGTTGTTTTTCAGCTTGTGCAGCCTTTCTTTTTATGTAAGGTCAACAGTGATGGCTTCTAAACTCTTTACATGCCAATCTGGAAACTTGAATTTGTAAACTGTTCGCTTCCCTTCTCTAATTAGGATTTTGCTTCAAGCACTGCATCAAAATTGTTAACCAAGGTCACCTCTGAGATTTTGAGCAATCATTAATAATTCTCTCCTGTGTCTATATTTTGTCTTCTAAACCCTTCCCTCTGGCCTGAAGACATGCTCAAGTCTCCATTCTAAAATATCTTCACTTATCGAAGGAATCTCTCCTTACCAGTACCCTTTTTCTATATTCCCACTACTTCTCTGTTTCTTTTGCCAAACCCTCTTCTAAGTTGGCTCTATAAATGTGGACTGTGGAGTTCCATATTTGTCCATCTTCTATGTCATTCTTCACATACTCCCTTGGTAATCTTTATCTTCTGTCATGATCTTAAATCACTATGAAGTAACAACTCCAAATCATTTTCTGGTGGTCAGATAATCTCTTCTGAGCTTCCGATTTGAATATTCATCTGATGATTGGCCATGTCCATCTGAATATCCTGTAAATACATGAAACTCAACATGTTTCAAACTAAACTAATAATCATTTTCTATCCCATTTCTTTTCTAATGAAGATAGTAACAGTGATTACACCATCATCCACTCTATCACTCAAGCCAACAGCCTACTCTTCCTTCTCTATCACACTTCTTGTTCAGTCAGTCATCATATTTTGTCTCTGTTTTCCCATCTAAATACCCTTCTGATCTATCCTCTCTTTTGCACATAACTACCGTCACTCTTAAATTCAGAGACTGACACTTTTTTATGTGGATTACTAGCTAGAAGATGAATGCTTATGATCTAATTTCTGTATTGCTGACAGAATGAGCTTCTAAAAATACAGATATAACCACATTACTCTTTGGCTCAAAAGACTCCTATATCCTATATCTTCCATTTTCCTTTAGGAATTGCCAAATGTCTTCACCTAGAATATAGTATTCTTTATAATTTAGACTCTGCCTACCTTTCTAGTCTCACTTTCTGACTTTTCTTCCACTTCTGCTTTAGACTCTGTTAGTATCTGACTCCTTGTTAGCACTCCCAGCACTTGGAACGTTATTCATTTGTCCGTCTCTTTATTTGCTGAATCCCTTTTCATCTTTTAGAATTTCAGCATGCCAGAGAGACTCAGGTATTGATTCCTCTGTAAAGACCTCTCCTTTGTCACTTCCCATATCCTCGATAAAGCTTACTTTTTTTTCAGTTCTATAATTTATAAATACATATATAACTACACATGCAACCCAACTTCTTTTTCTTTCTTTCTTTAATTTATTGTTATTATTATTTTAATTTGACCAGAGAAAGGCAGAGACACAGAGAGAAGGAAAGTGAGAAAACAAGACACTAGGTCCAAGACTCAAACTGTAGTTGGTCATGTGGGTGTCCAGCGCCTCAATCACCACATCACTTGCCAGACTTACAATGCAATTTCTTAATTTCCTGTTTACATGCCTGCTTTCTCTAGAAAGAGTG
>NW_006203793.1:210716-226191 GCF_000334495.1 Tupaia belangeri chinensis
ATGGTCCTTTCAGATACAGAGCACGCCTAGATGTCTTTAATTCCATAACATTTGCCACAGTGCCTAGTATATACTAGATGCTCAAGAAATATTTGTTAAATGGTTGATTGTAGGCAAGTATTATGCCTTGTTTTTGTTCCCCTGAAACACCTATCCCCATGCTTTGAAAATAATTGATGCTTAAAAATTGTTGAATAGGAAAGAATATTCCCAAATATTCAACTCAAGGTGTATCTAGGGGTATATTTCTGAAATGTGGACCTCTGATTGCCCTAGTAGTATGTTCATGTATCTTTTTTGGCATTTATGATAGGCTGTCTTGTGTTATGTCAGGTTTGTGTTTGTGTCTTCTCAAGAAATTGTAAACTGCTGGGATTACAAAGACCACGTCTTCATATATTCTTTTATTTTCTCATAACATGGCTTATCACAGAATCTGGTACATAGTAGGCATTCAGTAAAAGATTATTGAGTTAAAACTATTGGGTCATCAGAAAAAATATGTCATGACTTTCCCGATGACCTAATAGCTTAAATTGTTTGAATTTTCTTTGTATCTGACTCTGAGATGTGGTGACTAGAGTTAATTGGAAGAAAAGTAAAACTTTCTGAGACCACTTCCCACTAGATCAGTGGTCTTCAAACTTAGTTACTTTTGCAGGAAGTTTCCAAAATCACTTACATACTTGCTTTGTCAGTTTTATTCTCTCCCTGCCCAAACAGAATGTACTGTACTTTGATTTGTGTATCTTGGCATCTTCCCTTAACCTTCGTGCCTTGCCAACATTTTTGTTACCTTTCCATTTCTATTTTGGAGGGTGGACCACAGAGGTGAAGGTTTTCTTCAGCTCACTTCCTCTGTCTTACCACACATGGTTATAACTTTGTGTCAGTATAGTATAATGGTTAAGAGTTTGGATTCTTGCTTCATTTTGTCTGTCTTTACCTCACCACTTAACCACCTGTGGAGTCTAAGCCAAGTTAATTTACTTGTCTAAGCCCTAGTCTTTACATATATGAAATAGGATTAAAGTAGTACCTATTTTATTAAGATTAAAATATGATCATGTATGTAGAAGATACATGTGTTCATCATCTCTACTCTCTTTGTTCTATCTATATAACTATTATTGAGGTCTTTGAGTTGATTGGGCAACCCCGTGAGAATTATAATGTCTGACAATGAAGTATCCTTTTCCTTTAAGTGTATGTATATGCATTTTAATTTGTTGCTAGAAACAATATAACAACAATTGCACTCTTGGCTTTTATCCCAGAGAAATAAAAACTTGTTTTCATGCAGAAACTTATACAAGAATGTTTATTAGCAGCTTTATTTAAAAATAGCTTCAAACAGAAAACTACCCATATGTTTTTTGTTTGTTTGTTTTTTTACCGGACAGTCATTTAATGAGGGTTCTCCTCCACTCCCCCAATATCCGGTCCCCACTCCAAACAAGTCATTAAACAATAATGTATTAATTTCACTAGAGAATTAGGTAAATCTCAGATAATAGATCCAAGGCCAAAATAATTTTGCAAAATTAGAATGTTTTCAAGAAACCAGTTATAATTTAACTGGATGAGACTTCAACACGTAGATGACTATGTTCCTCCAAACAGCCTTCATTTAGGAAGAGGCCATTCCTCCAACATGTGAAGAACCATAAATGCACTTTCTTCTCAGTCACCGAGCAAATGTCCTCTCTTGATGGGCCAACACTATTTCTTTTTCGTTGCTCTTTTCCCTTCTCCTTTCCGTGGTTTCCCCTTTCCACGAAGCTTCTTTAAATGCATTTGCTCACCCTTAAAATCTTGATGCTCATCTCTGTAGAGGCCGAGAAAATGAAGTGTCCCCATGAGTGCAAAATAGGTATTGTGATCTGGATACCAATCGTAAGTCTCCTTCCTCTTGGCCAAAGGTTGTTCGCTGAACAGTTTCACCACCTTCATGGATTTGGAATCAGTAGGCCTGGCGACTTCCCCAAATAGCCGGGCACTCAGAAGACTCATGCGCAAGGCATATTCCGAAAGTGAAGACATTTCTTGAGCAGTGAAGTGCAAGAGTCCTTCTGGCCCCGACCTTCCTCCCCTACGCACCTCTCCCAGAAGGCCCGCCCATATGTTCTTTAATGGATGAACAGCTAGATAAATTGTAGCACTTTCATGCAGTTGGAATACTGCTCTTCAATAAAAAATAAATCATACAAGCAAATACTTGGATAGATATTTATTATTTATTTATTTATTTTTGAGAGGTCTTTGCTATAGGGCACGTACACTCGCCAGAAAGACAGAGAGAGACAGAGAGACAGAAAGTGAGAAATCACCCCCCAGGGGGGATGGCGTGAGTTTAAGCCGCGGGTCTGGTTGACTACATGGGAGTCCAGTGGCATAGCCATTATGCTAACTGCTGGTCCCAGATATTTTTTTATTTTTTAATTTTAGTTTATTGTATACATTGAATCACTGTACATCACTACAGCTTGTAAAATGAATTTACCTAACATGAATATACTTCATACCAGTCCAGCTGAAAATAGCATACACATTATCAACAGACAATTCTCCATTTCTGTGTCCCTTAAATGTCTTTCCTCTTTATTTTTCTCTTGATTACTTACCTTTAAATCTCCCTCATCTCCTACCCTCTTTCCACACTGTCTCCAGTATCTGTAACCATTTTCCATGCTTCTGTAGCCTCTAATCTTTCAGTTTCTGCTAGAGTGTGGACAGTTGGTATATATTAAGTGGAGACATACAATGTCTCTCCTTCATAGCTTGGCTTGCTTCTCTCAGCAGTAAATCTTCCATTTTTTGTCCTCTTTCTTCCAAATTCAGGGTTTTTTTATGGCTAAGTAGTATTCCATCGAATATATTTGCCACTTTTTCAATCTGTTCATCTGTTCCTGGGCATTTGGATTGGTTCCATATCTTAGCTATTATGAATAATGCTACAGTAAACATAGATGTGCAAGCACTTTTCTGAATGAGCATTTTCCTATCTTTGGGTAGATACCCAGGAGTGGAATTGCTGGGTCATATTGTCAATCCATTTGTATTGAGGAACCTCCATATTGTTCTCCACATAGGCTGTACTCATTTGATTTCCCACCAACAGTGAAGGAGAGTTCCACAGCCTTGCCAATGCTCAATGTTTTTTTTTTATTTTTTTAATCTTAGCCATTCTGACCGGGGTTAAGTGGTATCTCATTGTGCTTTTGATTTGCATCTCCCTTAGGATGAGGAATATTGAGCATTTTTTCATATCTTTTGGCTGTTCATATATCTTCCTTAGACAGTTGTTTGTTCAGCTCATTTTCCCATCTTTTAATTGGGTTGATTTTCTTTTTCAAGTAAACCACTAGAGTTCCCTGTGTATTCTGGTTATCAGTTCCTTATTTGAGGCATACTTTAGAAAAATACTCTCCCATTCTGAGGGTTGTTGATTCATGCTAATTACTATGTCTTTTGCTGTACAGAAACTTCTTAATCTGATGTAATACCACTTGTATATATTTAGGATTATTGTCTGTGCGTTAGGGTTTTGTTTTTGCTTTTTTTATTTTTTATTATTTTACATTCAATCACTATCATCACTACAGCTTGTATGATGAATTTACTCAATATGAATGCACTTTACACTAGTCCAGTTTTACGCTATGTCCATTTTTCCATTCTGTGGAAATTTGGGGGACACATGCAAGTACTCCTGGTATGTTTTTCAAGCTGCAAGCACTGTGGTCAGCAATGTGGGATCTGGAATCCCAACCCTTAGGCCACAGGGCTAGACATTGCCAGAATTTTAAAATGCTTTTTGGAATGGATTATATTTTTACCCTACTTTGCAAAATGGGAATAACAATAACTGTGGCTATATAACTCTCTAATTCTGTATCTTTTATTTTTAATTTTAATTTATTTAGCTTGTAAAGGGAATTTACCCAACATGAGTACATTTCACACTAGTCCAGTTGAAGACATTATACACATTATAATCAACAGATAATCATCCATTTCTGTGTTCCATAAGTATATTGCCTCTATTTTTCTTCTTGATTCATTTCCTCACACTTTCTCCCTTCTCCCACCCTCTTCTCACATTGTCTTCAGTATTCATAACCATTTTCCATGTCCCCACCTCCTCTAATCTTTTAGTTTCTGCAATAAAGTGTGGACAGTCAGTATATATTAAGTGGAGACATACAATGTCTCTCTTTCATAGGCTGGCTTGCTTCCTCAGTAGTAAATCTTCCATATCAATCCACTTTCCATTAACTGTCAGGGTCTTCTTGTTGCTGAGTAGTATTCCATAGAGTATACATGCCATGCTTTTCCAACCCATTCACCTGTTCATGGACATTTGGGTAGGTTCCATAGTTAGCAACTGGGAATAATACTGTAATAAATGTAGATGTGCAAGCACTTTACTGACTGATTGTTCTCCTATCCTTCAGGTAGATACCCAGGACAGGGATTGCTGGACCATATGGTAGTTCTATTTATAGATCTTTAAGAAGCCTCCATATTGTTCTCTACAGTGGCTGGACCAATTTATATTCCCACCAACAGTGTAGATTTCCCTTTTCCCCACAGCCTCACCAGCACTTACAAATTTTGCTTTTTTAATCTTCTCCATTCTGACTGGGGTTAGATAGTATTTCATTGTGGTTTTGATGTGCATCTCCCTTATGATGTGGATGAAAAAAGCAGTTTTTTAGCTGTTTTTTGTGTGTCCTCTTTAGACCATTGTTTCTTCAGCTCAAATTGCCATCGTCTAATAGAGTTGATACTTTTTTTTTGCTTTATTTTAAAATTCTTTTTAATAGGGTAAGTGTGCTCGCCATAAAACAGAGAGAGATAGAGAGACAGAAAGAGAGAACTCATTCCCTGGTGGGGGGGGGATGACCATGCTGCAATCCCTTCTCCTCCATTCTCCTCTTAGGATCTGGGGCACGCATGCACAAGTGCCCGGCATGAGTTTAAGCCACTGGGTCCAAGACTTAAACTGCGATTGATTACGTGAGAGTCCAGCGACATAGCCATTACATCAACTGCTGGTCCCTATTTTAAAAATTTATTTATTTTCTATTTAAATATGTTTTATTTATTTTTAATTTCTTTTATACATTCAATCACATAAATCACTTAGTTTGTAAAGTGAATGTTCCAACATGAATACATTTCTCACCAGTCCAGTTAGGGATACTATATAGGTTATCATTAACAGATAATAACCCATTTCTTTGTCCCATAAATGTCTTGCCTCTCTATTTTTCTCTTTTATGTCTTCCCTTAAAATCTCTTCCCACAGTGGTTCTGGTATCTATACCCATTTGCTATGTCTGTATATGCTTTAGTCATTCAGTTTGGCCACAGATGTGAACACTCAGTATATATTAAGTGGAGACATACGATGTCTCTCCTTCATAGCCTGTTTTGCTTCACTCAGCAGTAAGTCTTCCATATTCATCCACTTTCTGTCAAAAGCCAGGGTCTTTAGTTTTGTTTGGCTTGTTTGTTTTTAATGGCTGAGGAGTATTCCATAAAATACACGTGTCACTTTTTTTCAATACATTCTTCTGTTCATGGACATTTGGGCTGGTTTCATGTCTTAACAATTGTGAATAATGCTGCAATAAACATAGATGTGCAAGCACGTTTCTGACTAAGCATTCTTCTGTCCTTTGGGTAGATCCCAAGGAGTGGGATTAATGGATCAGATGGTAGTTCTATTTGTAGATCTTTGAGTATTGTTCTCCACAGAGTCTGGACCAATATACATTCCCACCAGCAGGGTAAGAGAGAGTTCCCTTTTCACCGCATCCCCACCAGCACTTGTCAGGGTTTTTTTTTTTTATTTTTATTATTCTCTCTGACTAGGATTAGTTGATATCTCATTGTAGTTTTGATCTGAATCTCCCTTATGAAGTGAGATATTGAGCATTTTTTTCATATGCCTTTTGGCTCTTCATATATCTTCCTTAGAGAGTTGTTTATTCAGCTCATTTTCCCATCTTTTCATTGGGTTGATTTTTTTTTTTTCATGTAAGCCGTTTAAGTTTTCTGTGTATTCTGGTTATCAGTCCCTTATTTGAAGCATAGTTTGAAAAACTATTCTCCCATTCAGAGTGCTTTGGATTCACACTAATTACTGTGTCTTTTTCATGAAGAAACTTCTTAATCTGATGTAATCTCACTTATCTACTATAGGAATTATTGACTGTTCATTGGGGGTCTTACATAAGAAGTCTTTGCCTACCCCAGTGTCTCTCAGAGTTTCCCCAGGGTTTTCTATCAGTAATTTTATAGTTTTAGATTTTAGGTTTAGATCTTTGATATAATTTGAGTTGTTTTTTTTGTCAATGGTGAGACGTCGGAGTTCAGATTCATCTTTCTGCAAGTGGATATCCAGTTTTTCCAGCATCATTTGCTAAAGTGGTTTCTTTTCTCACTGGATTGACTGGTATCCTTTCTGAAAAATCAGTTTGCTTTATGTTTGGGGGTTTATTTCTGTAATCTCTATTCTGTCCCATTGGTCCACATGTCTGTTTTTGTGCCAATAACAAGCTATTTTGATTATCAGAGCTTTCTACTATATTTTTCAGTAAGAAAGTGAGATGCCACTTACTCTGCTCTTCTCGCATAGGATTGTGTTGGAAATATATACATACACACACACATATATATACATGGATATTAATTGTGCTAAATAAGTAGATCAATTTGGGTAAAATTGCCATTTAGATTATATTAATTCTTCAAATGCAGGAACATGGGATGTCCTTCCACTTTTTTTGTGTCAATTTCAATTTCTTTTTTTAGCTTCTTATAGTTTTACTTGTGGACTTCTTTAACTTCTTTGGTTAGATTTATTCCTAGATATCTTATACTTCTTGTGGCAATGGTAAATGGAAGTATTTTCTTGAGTTCTATCTCCGTCTGCCTGCTGTTCATATATAGAAATGCTATAGATTTCTGTATGCTGGTTTTCTATCCTGCAGCATTGCTTTATGCATTTATTACTTCTGAGAATTTTTTTGTGGATACCTTTGGTTTTTTTTTTGTACGTATGCAATCATGTGATCTGCAAATAGAGATAATTTCACCTCTTGTTTTCCTATTTGAATGCCTTTTGTTTTATTCTCTTTTCTCATTGCATTGGTGAAGACTTCCAGTACTATATTGAAAAGGAGTGGAGAAAGTGGGCATCCTTGTCTTATACAAGTTTTTAGCAGAAAAGCTTTCAACTTTTCCCCATTCAGAATGATGTTAGGTATGGGTTTTTCATAGATGGTTTTTATTGTGTTGAGGAATGACCATTCTATGCCAATTTTTCTCAGAGTCTTGATCATGAAGGGATGTTGTATCTTATCAAATGCTTTTTCTGCATCAATTGATATTATCATACAGTTTTTATCTTTCTTTTTATTGATATGGTGTATTACATTTATGGTTTTGCCTATGTTGAATCATCTTTGCATCCTTAGAATAAAGCCTGCCTGTTCATGATCTATAATCTTTTTTATATGTTGTTGTATATAATTTACTAGTATCTTATTGAGAATGTTTGCATCTATATTCATCAGAGATATTGGTCTATAGTTTTCCTTCCTAGTCATGTCCTTGTTTATTTTATGAATAAGGTTGTTGGAGGTCTCATAGAATGAATTGGGGAGAGTTCCATCCTTTTATATCTTTAGAAATAATTTGAGTAGAAAGAAGGTTAACTCTTCTTTAAATGTTTTGTAGAATTCATAGGTAAAGCCACCAGGACCAGGGTTTTTCTTTGTTGGGATGTTATTTATTACTGATTCAATCTCATGGGTTGTTATGGGCCTATTCTGACCTATGTCCTCCTGACTCAATCTTGGTTGATTATATGTGTCCATGAATTTGTCCATCTCATCCAAGTTTTCTTGTTTGTTGCTGTGTAGTTGTCCATAGTATCCTCTAATGATGTTTTTTTCTATTTATGTCTTTTGTCATATTGCCTACTTCATTGCGAATTTGATTTACCTGGTTCTTTCCTCTCTTCTTAATTAGTCTAGTTAATAGTGTGTTAATTTTATCTTTTCAAAGAACCAGCTTTTACTTTCATTTATTTTCTGTATAATTTATTTATTTCCTATTTCCTTTATTTCTGCTCGAATCTTTATCATTTCTTTTCTCCTATAATATTTTTGTTGTTGCCTTTCCAATTCTATGAGGCATGACACTAGGTTGTCCATTTGTCAACTTTCCTTCTTCTTATATGCGCTAATTGCAATGAACTTCCCTCTTATGACTGCTTTTGCAGTGTCCCATAGATTATGGGAACTTGTGTACTCACTATCATTGGCTTCCATCATTCTTTTGATTTATGTCTTAATTTCTTCAGTAGATGTGCAGTCATTCAGGAGTAGGTTATTTAATTTCCATGTATTTGTGTATTTTCGAGGGTTTTTCCTGAAATTCATATCAAGTTTAATTGCACCATGGTTGGAGAAGATGCTGAATATAATTTTAATGCCTTTGAATCTGTAAAGGCTTGTTTTGTGCCCTATCATGTGCTCAGTCTTCAAAAAGGTTCCATGTGGTGGTGAGAAAAAAAGCATAGCTGTGTTTTTTGGTAGAAAGTTGTACAGATATCTGTTAAGTCTATTTTATTTATGGTCTCATTTAGATCCTTTATCTCTTCGCTTATTTTTTTTCCTAAATAATCTGTCCAAAGGAGATAGTGGGTTGTTGAGATCCCCAACAATTAGTGTGCTGCAGTCTATCTCTACTTTTAGATATAACAGTCTTTCCTTCATGTACTTGGGTGCTTCTGAGTTAGGTGCATAGGTATTTATAAGCATAATATCTTATTTTACTACTATATAATGCTCTTCTTTGTTTCTTCATACAGTTTTTGTTTCAGAGCCTATTTCGTCTGAAATTAGTATCACCACTCCCAGTCTTTTTTGGTTCCCATTTGCATGGAATACCTTTTTCTAGCCCTTCACTTTTAGTCTATGTATGTCTTTATGAGATGAGTTTCTTGCAGACAACATATAGAGGGTTTATGATTTTTTTATTCAGCCAGTCTGTGTCTCTTGACTGTACAATTTAATCCCTTAACATTCAATGTTATGATCGATGTTTATGGACTTGTCTTTACCTATAAATTGGCCTTTTCTTGGTTGTCTTTTATTCTCTTATTTCTGGCTGTTCATTCTTTAGTTTTCCTCAAACAGGACTCTTTCCAAAGTTTCCTGAAGAGCTGGTGTGGTGTTGACAAATTCTTTCAGATTTAGATTTAGAAGATTTTAATCTTTTTTTCCATATGAAGTATAATCTTTCTGGATATAATAATCTTGCCTGAAAGTGTTTCTCTCTTAACACTTTTAATATGTCTTCTCATTCTTTCCATGATTGCATTGTTTTCATGGAAAGGTCCAATGTTAGCCTTATGTGATGACCTTTGTAAGTCACTTGACATTTCTCTCTTGTCAGTTTTAGTATCTTTAGTATCTATGATGGAGGGTAGGGTGGGCTGTGAGGTTGGGAGCTGAGAATGGGGCTAGACTAGGGCTGAAGACCAGTCCTACCTCAGTTTCTCTGACTAGGCAGGAGGCTGGAGACATAGGTGGGCTCTGCTTGAAGCTTAGAACTCTGAGGTTGGGAGCTAGGAATGGGGCTAGGGCTGGGTCTGATGGATAATGTTGCCTCAGTTTCCCTTACTTTACTGGGTTCTGGAAACAGAGGTGGGATCTGCTTGAGAGCTGAGAGCTACCCTTTATGGTGGAGAAGAGGGGACTCTGATGTTGGGAGCTGGGAAAAGGGCTAGGACTGGGGGAATTGTACAGTCCTCCCTCATTTTCCTGGAGTGTTCAGGTGGCTGCAGACAGAGGTGAGCTCTTGTTGAAAGCTTAGAGCTGCCCTTTCTGGTGGACAGGAAGTAGCACTGAGATTCGCAGCTGGGAATGTGGCTAGAGATGGGGATGAAGGACAGTCCTGCCTCAGTTTCCTTGACTGTGTAGGGGGCTGAGGAAAGAGGTGAGCTCTGTTTTAGAGCTGCCCTTTCTAGGGGGATGGGAGGGCTCTGAGATTGGAAGCTGTAAATGGGGCTCAGGCTGGGGAGATGGGCTGTCTAACCAGTTTCCCTGACTAGGCAGGGGGCTGGAGACAGGTGGGTTCTGTTTCAGAGCAGAAAGCTGTCATTTCAGGTGGAGAGCAGGGGATGGTTCTGAGATTGTTAGATAGGAATGAGGCTAGGGTTTGTGTGGTGGACAGTCCTGCATTAGATTCCCTGATTAAGGAGGGAGCTGGAGACAGAGGTAGGCTCTACTTGAGAGATGAGGGCTGCTCTGTGGTGGAAGGAGAAGTAAAATATAAGCAACAGAAAGAAGGGGGGAAAAAGACATACCTTTCTGGTGGAGAGGAGTAGGTCTCTGAGGTTGAGAGTTGGGAATGGAATTAGGGCTGGGGCTGATGGATAGTCCTGCTTCAGTTTCTCTGATTGAAAATTGTCTGGAGACAGGGGTGGGTGACGTTTGAGAGCTGAGAGCTACCCTTTCTGGTAGAGAGTAGGGGGTGATCTGAGGTTGGGAGCTGGGAATGGGGCTAGGATTCGGGCCGATGGACAATCCTATCTCAGTTTCCCTGACTGAGAAGGAGTCAGGAGATAGAGGTGGGGTCTGCTTGAAAGCTGAGATCTGCCCTTTCGGGTGGAGAGGAAGGAGGAGGCTCTGAAGTTGGGAACTGGCAATGGGGCTAGGACTGAGACTGATGGAAAGTCATGCCTCAGTTTTCCTCACAGGGCAGGGGGCTGGAGTCAGAGGGGGGCTCTACTTGAAAACTGAGATCTGCCCATTGTGGTGAGAGGAGAGATGGCTGTGAGATTGGGAGCTGGGAATGGGGCTAAGACTGTGGCTGATGCATAGTCCTGCCTCAGTTTCCTTGAGTGGGCAGCTGACTGGTGACAGGGGTGGGCTCTGCTTGAGACCTGAGAGATGTCAATTCTGGTGGTGGTGGGGCTCTGAGATTGGGAGATGGGTATTGGGTTAGAGTTGGGGCTGATGGACAATCTTTCCTGTTTTCCTGACTGAGCAGGGGCTGGAGATAGGTCTGCTCTGTTTGAGAGCTGTATGCTGCCCTTTTTGGAAGAGCAGAGGGGTGCTGGGAATGGGGCTAGGTCTGGGTCTGATGGACAGTCCTGCCTCAGTTTTCTTGACTGGGCATGGGGGCTGGATATATAGGTGGACTCTGCTTGATAGCTCAGAGTTGTACTATGGAGAAAGGATAACTAAAGAATTAGGTAAAGAAAGAAAGGAATGTAAAGACCTACCTTTCTAGTAGAGAGTTGGGGTGGTTCTGAGGTTGGGAGCTTGGAATGGGACTAGCGCTTGGGCTGATGGACAGAGCTGCTTCAGTTTTGCTGACTGGGCAGAGGGCTGGAGACAGGGGTAAGCTCTGCTTGAGAGTTGACAGCTGCCCTATGGGGGAAGGAGAATTAAAGGATTAGCAAAATAAAAAAGAGGGAAAAATATCTTACATTTCTTGAGGCAAATAAGGGGAGCTCTGAGGTTGGGAGGTAAGAATGGGGCTAGGACTGGGCCTGATGGACTGTCATGCCTCGTTTTTTCTCACTGGGTAGGGGGCCACAGACAGAGGTGGCTTTGTTGGAGAACTGAGAGGTGCCCTCCCTGGTGGGGAGGAGAGGGGAGCTCTGAGGTGGAAAGCTGAATGGGGCTAGGGATGGGGCTGATGAATAGTCCCGTCTCATGTTCCCTGACTGGTCAGGTGCTGGAGATAGACATGGGTGCTGCTTGAGAGCTGATAACTGCCCATTCTAGTGGAGAGGAGGAGGTGATATGAGGTTGGGATCTGGGAATGGGGCTAGGGTTTTGGCGATTGACAGTCCTGTCTCAATTTCCCTGACTGGGCAGGAGTCGGAAGACATACATGGGCTCTGCTTGAGAGATGAGAGTGGCACTTTCTGTTGGAGAGGAGCAGAGCCTCTGAGGTTGGGATCTGAGAATAGGGATAGATCTGGGGCTGATGGATAGTCCTACCTCTTTCTATGACTAGGCAGAGGACTGGAGACAGGTGGACTCTGTTTGATAGCTGAGATCTATCCTTTCTAGTGGAGAGGAAGGGACACTATGAGGTTGGGAGCTAGCAATGGGGCTAGAGCTGGGGCTGATGGACAGTCCTGCCTCAGTTTTCCTGACTTGGCAGAGGGCTGGAGACAGAGGGGAGCTCTACTTGGGAGCTAAGTAGAGCCTATTATGGTGGAAAGGAGGGGGTGACATGAGGTTGGGATTTAGCAATGGGGCTAGGGCTGGGACTGATGGACAGTCCTGCCTCAGTTACCTTTGACTGGATAAGGTCCTGGAAACAGAGATGGACTCTGCTTGATAGTTGAGAGATACCATTTCTGGTGGAGAGAAAGGTGTGTTCTAAGGTTGAGAGCTGGGAATAGGGCTATGGCTGGGACTAATGGACAGTCCTGCCATGGTTGCCCTGAGTGAGAAGATGGCTGGAGACAGAGGTGGGCTCTGCTTGAGAGCTGAGAGCTGCCCATTATGGTAGAGAGGAGGAGGCATTTGAGGTTGAGAGTTGTGTATCTGGCTAGAATTGGGGCTGACTGACAGTCATGCCTCTTTCTCTGAAAGGGAAGGGGCTGGAGACAGAGGTCTGCTCTGCTTGAGAGCTGAGTGGTAGAATTTCTGGAAGATTGCAGGGGAGGCTCTAGGTTTGCTGCTGGGAATGGAGCTAGGTCTTGGGTTGATGGACAGACCTGCCTCAGTTTTCCTGACTGGGTGGGGGGCTGGGTACAGAAGTAGGCTCTGCTTGAGACCTGAGAGCTGCACTGTGGGGGAAGGAGAGGTAAAAAATTAGACAAAGAAAGAAGGAAATAAAAAGACCTACCTTTCTGGTTGAGAGTAGGGTGGGTCTGAGGTTGAAAGTAGGGAAAAAGACTAGGGGTGAGCGATGGACAGTGCTGCTTCAATTTTGCCAACTGGGCAGGGAATTGGAGACAAGGGTTGAGCTCTGCTTGAGAGCTGACAGCTTCTCTGCTGGGAAGGAGAAGTAAAGAATTAGCCAAAGAAAGAAGGAAGAGAAAAAAAACAGCCTACCTTTCTGGAAGGGAGTATGGGGGGCTCTGAGGTTGGGAGGTGGGAATGGTGCTAGGGATGGACCTGATGGACTGCCATGCCCCATTTTTCCTGACTGGGCAGTGGGCTGCAGACAGAGGTTGCTCTGTTTGAGAGCTGAGTGACAGCCTCTCTGTTGGAGAGGAGGGGGTGCTCTGAGGTGATTAGCGGGGAGTGGGGCTAGGGATGCGGCTGATGGATAGTCCTGATTCATGTTCCCTGAGTGGGCAATGCTGGAGACAGACATAGGTGGGTTTGAGAGCTGAGAGCTGCTGTTTCTGGTGCAGAGGAGGGATTGCTCTGAGGTTGGGGGATGGGAATAGGGCTAGGGCTGGGCTGATGGACAGCCCTGCCTCAGTTTCCCTAATTGGACAGTAGGCTGGAGACAGTGGTGGCCTCTCTTTGAGAGACGATAGTTGCTCTTTCTGGTGGGGGAAGAGGAGGTGACATGAGGTTGGGAGCTGTGAATGAGGCTAGGGTTTGAGCAGATTGACAGTTCTGTCTGTTCCCCTGACTGGGCAGGAGTCAGGAGACATGAGTGGGCTCTACTTGAGAGCTGAGAGCTGCCCTTTCTGGTGAAGCAGTGCAGAGTCTTTGAGGTTAGGAGCTGGGAATGGGTATAGGACTGGGACTGGTAAACAGTCCTGCCTCGTTTTCCTGACTAGGCAGGGGACTGGAGACTGAGGTCAGCTCTGGTTGAGACTTGAGAGCTGTTCTTTCTGGTGGAGGTGAGGGAGGACTCTGAGGTTGGGAGTTGGGAATGGGGCTATGGCTGGGACTGATGGACAGTTCTGCCTCAGTATACCTTACAGGACAGGGGGCTGGAGAGAGAGGTGGGCTCGCACGATATCTGAGAGCTGCCTATTGTTGTGGGAGGAGGGGAATTTGAGGTTGGGAGCTGGGAATGGGACTAGGGCTGGGGCTGATGGACAGTCCTGCCTCAATTTGCCTGACTGGAAGATAGGCTGTAGACAGTGGTGGTTTTTGTTTGAGAGCTGATAGCTGCCCTTTCTGGTGGAGAGGAGGAAGTGATATGAGCTTGGGAGATGGGAATGGGGCTAGGGTTTGGGCTGATTGACAGTCCTGTCTCAGTTTCTTGACTGGGCAGGGTTCAGGATACATAGGTGGGCTCTAATTGAGATCTGAGAGTGGCCCTTTCTAGGGTACAGGTGTGGAGCCTCTTAGGTTGGGAGCTGGGAATGGCGATAGGGCCTGGACTGATGGAGAGTCCTGCCTCAGTTTCCCTGACTGGCCAAAAGCAGGAGACAGAAGTGGGCTCTGCTTGAGAGCTAAGAACTGCCTATTCTGAAGGAGAGAAGGGGGGCTCCGAGGTTGGGAGCTGGGAATGGGGCTAAGACTGGGACTGATGAACAGTCCTGCCTCAGTATACCCGACAGGACAGAGGGCTGGAGAGAGAGGTGGGCTCTGCTTGATATCCTAAAGCTGGCCATCATGGTGGGAGGGGGGACTTTGAGGTTAGGAGCTTGGAATGGGACTAGCGTTATGGCTTTTGGACAGTTCTGCCTCTGTTTGCCTGACTGAGCAGAGAGCTGGAGACAAAGGTGGGCTCTGCTTGAGAGCTGAGAGCTGTCCTATTGGGGAAGGAGAAGTAAAAAATTATCAATAGAAAGAAAGTAGAAAAAAAAAAAACTTTCTGGTGGAGAGGAGGGGCTCTCTGAGATTGAGAGTTGGGAAACGGTTTAGGGTTAGGACTGATAGAGAGTCCTGCGTCAGTTTCCCTGATTGGGTAGTTGTCTAGAGACAGTTTTGGGCTCTGTTTGAAAGCTGGGAGTTGCCCTTTCTTGTGGAGAGGAAGTGAGGGGCTCTGAGGTTGAGAGCTGGCAATGGGGCTAGGGCTAGGGCTGATGGATAGTCTTGCTTCTGTTTTCCTGACTGGGCTTTTGGCTGAAGACAGAAGGAGACTCTACTTGAGAGCTGAGATCTGTCCATTATAGTGGAAAGGAAGGGGGCTTTGAGGTTGGGAGCTAGCAATAGGGTAGGTCTGGGGATGATGGACTGTCTTGCCTCAGTATCCATGACTAGGTAAGAGATTGGAGACAGAGATAGGTTCTGCTTGATAGTTGAGAGCTGCCCTTTCTTGTAGAAGGGATAGGGCGAGTTCTGAGGTTGGGAGCTGGGAATGGGGTTGTGTCTGGGACTGATGGACAGTTCTGCCTCAATTTTCTTGACTGGGCAGTGAATTGAAGACAGAGTTGTGCTCTGTTTAGAGCTCTGAGCTGCCCATTCTGGTGGAGAGAAGAGGGGGGAGAGTTCTGAGGCTGGGAGCTGAGAATGGGGCTATGGTTAAGGGTGATGGCCAGTTCTTCCTCATATTCCCTTAATCAGCAGGA
>NW_006203793.1:234636-235625 GCF_000334495.1 Tupaia belangeri chinensis
GTGTGGAGCCTCTTAGGTTGGGAGCGGGGAATGGCGATAGGGCCTGGACTGATGGAGAGTCCTGCCTCAGTTTCCCTGACTGGCCAAAAGCAGGAGACAGAAGTGGGCTCTGCTTGAGAGCTAAGAACTGCCTATTCTGAAGGAGAGAAGGGGGGCTCCGAGGTTGGGAGCTGGGAATGGGGCTAAGACTGGGACTGATGAACAGTCCTGCCTCAGTATACCCGACAGGACAGTGGGGAAGGAGAAGTAAAAAATTATCAATAGAAAGAAAGTAGAAAAAAAAAAAAACTTTCTGGTGGAGAGGAGGGGCTCTCTGAGATTGAGAGTTGGGAAACGGTTTAGGGTTAGGACTGATAGAGAGTCCTGCGTCAGTTTCCCTGATTGGGTAGTTGTCTAGAGACAGTTTTGGGCTCTGTTTGAAAGCTGGGAGTTGCCCTTTCTTGTGGAGAGGAAGTGAGGGGCTCTGAGGTTGAGAGCTGGCAATGGGGCTAGGGCTAGGGCTGATGGATAGTCTTGCTTCTGTTTTCCTGACTGGGCTTTTGGCTGAAGACAGAAGGAGACTCTACTTGAGAGCTGAGATCTGTCCATTATAGTGGAAAGGAAGGGGGCTTTGAGGTTGGGAGCTAGCAATAGGGTAGGTCTGGGGATGATGGACTGTCTTGCCTCAGTATCCATGACTAGGTAAGAGATTGGAGACAGAGATAGGTTCTGCTTGATAGTTGAGAGCTGCCCTTTCTTGTAGAAGGGATAGGGCGAGTTCTGAGGTTGGGAGCTGGGAATGGGGTTGTGTCTGGGACTGATGGACAGTTCTGCCTCAATTTTCTTGACTGGGCAGTGAATTGAAGACAGAGTTGTGCTCTGTTTAGAGCTCTGAGCTGCCCATTCTGGTGGAGAGAAGAGGGGGGAGAGTTCTGAGGCTGGGAGCTGAGAATGGGGCTATGGTTAAGGGTGATGGCCAGTTCTTCCTCATATTCCCTTAATCAGCAGGA
>NW_006203793.1:235646-239668 GCF_000334495.1 Tupaia belangeri chinensis
TTGAGTGCTTGCCTTTTTTTTTTTTTTTTTTGAGAGGTTTTTGCTATAGGGTGCGTGTGCTTGGCAGACAGACAGAGAGAGACAGAGAGACAGAAAGTGAGAAATCACCCCCACAGGGGGGATGACCACGCTGCAATTCCTTCTCCTCCATTCTCCACTCGGGATCTTGGACACGCACACTCACATGCCTGGCATGAGTTTAAGCCACTGGGTCCGGGACTCGAACTGCGGTCAACTACACGGGAGTTCAGTAACATAGCCATTATGCCAACTGCTGGTTCCAGAGCTGCCCTTTCTGATGGAGAGGTGAGGGGCCTTTGAGGTTGGGAGCTGGGAGTGGGGATAGGGCTGAGGCTGATGGACAGTCCTGCTTCAATTTCCCTGAGTGGTCAGGTGACTGGAGACAGAGGTGGGCTCTGCTTGAGAACTGAGTGGTGGAGAGGAGCAGTGGCTACGAAGTTGGGAGTTGGGTATTGGACTAGATTTGGTGTTTATGGATGGTCCTGCCTATTTCCCTGACAGCCAGACTGGAGACAGAGGTCTGCTCTGCTTGAAGGCTGAGTGCTGCCCTTTATGGAAGAGCTGATGGATGTCTTTAGGCTTGATGCTAGGAATGAGACTTTGACTGGGCCTGATGGACAGATTTACCTCAGTTTTCCTGACTGGGAAGTGGACTGGATACAGAAGCAGGCTCTGCTTGAGAGATGAGAGCTGTACTATGGGGGAAGGAGAAGTGAAGAATTAGCAAAAGAAAGAAAGTGAAATATAAGACCTACATTTCTTGTGGAGAGTAGGGGAGGCTCTGAGGTTAGGAGGTGGGAATGGGGATAGGGCTTGGCCTGAAGGACAGTCGTGCATCATTTTCCCTCAATGGGCATGGGCTGCAGACAGAGGTGGCCCTGGTTGAGAGCTGAGGGATACCCTCTCTCGTGGAGAGGAGGAGGAGCCCTGAAGTGGAGAGCTGAGAATGGTGCTAGGGATGGGGCTGATGGACAGTCCTGTCTCATGTTTTCTGACTGGGTGGGAGACAGACATGGTGCTTCTTGAGCGCTGAGAGCTGCCCTCTCTGGTGCAGAGGAGGGGTTGCTTGAGGGTGGGAGCTGGGAATGGGTCTAGGGCTCAGGCTTATAGACAATCCTGCCTCAGTTTCTCTGACTGGGCAGTAGGCTGGAGACAGTAGTGGCTTTTGTTTGAGAGCTGATTGCTGCCCTTTCTGGTGGAGAAGAGGGGGTAATATGAGGTTGGGAGCTGGGAATGGCGCTAGGGTTTGGGTGATTAACAGTCTTATCTCAGTTTCCCTGGCTGGCCAGGAGTCAGGAGATATAGGTGGTCTCTGAGAGCTGAGAACTCCTCTATGGGGAAGGAGAAATCTGATCATTATTTATTTATTTTATATTTTTTGGTTAAGCAACTTGTGTTCCCTGTGCAGTCTGGTTATCAGTCACTTATCTGAAGCATAGTTTACAAAAATATTCTCCCATTCTGAGGGTTGTTGACTCACTGTAGTTGCTGTGTCTTTTGCTGTGCAGAAATTTCTTAATCTGATGTAATCCCACTAGTCTATTTGGGATTAATGCTTGTGCTTTGAGGGTCTTATTTAAGATGTCTTTGCCTATTGTAGTGTCTCTCAGAGCTTCCCCAGTGTTTTCCACCAGTGGTTTTATAGATTGAAGTCTTAGTTTTAGGTTTTTGATCCACTTTGATTTCATTTTTGTTAGTAGTGAGAGACAGGGGTCCAGATTCTCCTTTCTGTAGTTTTATACCCAGTTTTTCCAGCAGCATTTGCTAAAGAGGATTTCTTTATCCCACTGAATTGACTCGTGTCCTTTGTCAATAGTCAGTAAGCTGTATGTTTTGGGGTTTATTTCTGGAGTCTCTGTTTCATTAGTCCACATTCCTGTTTTTGTGCCAATTCCATGCTGTTTTGATTATCAGAGCTTTGTAATATATTTTGGTTTCAGGGAGTGAGATGCCTCCTACTCCATTCTCTTTGTACAGGATTGCTTTGGCAATACATAGTCTTTTATGATTACAGACAAATTCTATGATTGTCTTTTCTTAATCTGTGAAGAATGTATCTGGTAATTTGATTGGGATTGTGTTCAATATGTAGATTAATTTGGGTAGAATTGCAATTTTGATTATATCGATTATTCTAGCCCAGGAAAATGGGATGTCCTTCCACTTTTTTTCTGTGACTTTTTATTTCCTTTTTAAGATTTTCATAGTTTTCCTTGGATTGGTCTTTGACTTTCTTGGTTCGATTTACTCTTAGGTATCTTATACTTTTTGTGATTATGGTAAATGAGATTACTTTCTTCAGTTCTACTCTAGCCTTCTTGTTGTTGGTATATAGAAATGCCATAGATTTTTGTATGTTGATTTTGTATCCTGCCCCTTTACTGTACTCATTTATTACTTCCAGGAGTTTTTTCATAGATACTCTTAGATCTTGTATGTATACAATTATGTCATCTGAAAATAGAGATAATTTCATGTCTTCATTTCCTATTTCAATGCCTTTTATTTTATTCACTTTTCTGAATGCATTGGCTAGAACTTGACAGGACTGTATTGAAAAGAAATGTAGAAAGTGGGCAGCCGTAGGCAACCCATTTTCCAGTACCCCCTTCCTTCTTAGGAGTTCTCTTTTTCTTCCCCTCTCATTTAATAAATTCCCTGCTCTGCTTTACAAAAAGAAAAATTAAAACAAATAAAAAAGAAAAAGTGGGCAGCCCTGTCTTGTACCAGTTTTTAGGAAAAGCTTTCCACTTTTCACCATTCAGCATGATGTTAGTGATGCAGTTTTTATAGATAGCTTTTCTTTTGTTGAGAAATGTCCCTTCTATGCCAATTTTGCTGAGTCTTAATCATGAAGGGATGTTGTGTCTTATCAAATGCTTTTTATGCATCAATTGAAATTATCATATGGTTTTTATTTTTCTTTCAGTTAATATGGTGTATTACATTTATGGTTTTGCATATGTTGAACCACCTGGCATACCTGGAATAAAGCCTACCTGGTCATGATGTATAATCTTTTAAAAATGTTATTTGATATAAATTTCTAGTATCTTGTTGAGAATTTTTTCATCTATATTCATCAGAGATACTAGTCTGCAGTTTTCCTTCCTTGTCATGTCCTTGTCTGTTTTGGGCAAGAGGGTGATGGAGGTTTCATAAAATCAATTTGCAAGTATTCCTTCCTTCCTTTTGAATCATTAGAAATAACTTGAGCAGAATGGGAGTTAACTCTTCAGAAGTGAAGCCATCAGGACCGGGGCTTTACATTTTTGCAAGGTTATTTCTTTACTTTTTTTTCTTTCCTTCTTTCTTTCTTTCTTTCTTTTTTTTTCTTTTTTTTTTTTTGAGAGGTTTTTGCTATAGGGCACGTGCGCTCGCCAGACAGAGAGAGGCAGAGAGACAGAAAGAGAGAAATCACCCCCCAAGGGGATGGCCACACCACAATCCCTTCTCCTTCATTCTCCTCTTGGGATCTTGGGCACGCATGCACATGCGTCCTGCGTGAGTATAAGTCACTGGGTCCAGGACTCAAACCGCGGTTGGCTACGAGAGAGTCCAGCAACATACCCATTACGCCAACTGCTGGTCTGTTTCTTACTGATTCAATTTCATTGCTTGTTATGAATCTATTCACGCTTTTTCTGTGTCCTCCTGATTCAATCTTGGTAAATTATATGTGTCTCAGAATTTGTCCATCTCATCCAGTCTTTTTCCTTTGTTGGTAGATAGTCGCTCATAATATTCTCTAATGGTGTTTTGTATTTTTATTATGTCTGTTGTAATATTGCCTGTTTCATTGTAAATTTGATTTTTCTGGTTCCTTTCTCCTTTTTTTTTTGAAAATTTTAAAATTTAATTTATTTCTTTTTGTATATACATTCAATCGCATTGTTTAGCTTACAATGTGAGCATTCCAATATGTGAACATTTCTCCCCAGTCCAGTTGATCAAAATATCTTCAACCGATAACACCACACTTCCCCATCCCGTCAATGTTC
>NW_006203793.1:241168-251144 GCF_000334495.1 Tupaia belangeri chinensis
CCTGTGTTTAGTGGGAAAGCTTTCAACTTTTCTCCATTGAGGATGATGTTTGCTATGGGTTTTTCATAGATGGCTTTTACTGGAAAAGGAACTGTAAAAAAATCCGAAAAATTACAGGAGAAAGGAAATAATAAAGATCCAAGCAGAAATAAATGAAATAGAAAATAAACATAGTATATAGAAAATTAATGAAAGTAAAAGCTCATTCTTTGAAAGGATAAACAAAATTGATACACCACTAGCGAGACTTATTAAGAAGAAGCGAGAAAGAAACCAGGTGAATCAAATCTGCAATGAGGCTGGTAACATAACAACAGACATACTAGAAATTCAAAACATCATTAGAGGATACTTTGAACATGCTAAGAAACAAGACAATCTGGATGAGATGGAAAAATTCCTGGGCAAATATAATCTTCCAAGAATGAGCCAGAAAGAAATAGAAAGTCTGAATAGGCCCATAACAAGCCAGGAGATTGAATCAGTAATAAATAACCTTCCAACAAAGAAAAGCCCTGGCCCCGACGGATTCACCTCTGAATTCTACAAAACTTTCAAGGAAGAGTTAACTCCCATGCTGCTCAAGTTATTTCTAAAGATCCAAAAGGGTGAATCTCTCCCTAATTCATTCTATGAAGCCTCTTATCACCCTCATCCTTAAAACAGATAAGGACAGGACAAGTAAGGAAAACTATAGACCAATATCTCTTATGAACATAGACACAAAGATTCTCAACAAGATACTAGCAAATCGTATTCAACAACTTATAAAGAAGATCATACACCATGATCAGGTCGGCTTTATTCCAGGAATGCAAGGTATGGTTCAACATATGCAAAATCATAAATGTAATACATCATAATAACAGGAACAAGGATAAAAACCATATGGTCTTATCAATTGATGCAGAAAAAGCATTTGATACGATACAACATCCCTTCATGATCAAGACACTCAGCAAAATTGGCATAGAAGGGCCATTTCTCAATACCTTTCTCTCTTCTTAATTAGTCTAGCTAATAGTATGCTGGTTTTGTTTATATTTTCAAAGAACCAGCTTTAGTATGCATTTATTTTCTGTATTGTTCATTTATTTCCTATTTATGTTTATTCTGCTTGAATCTCTACTATTTATTTTTTCAGGTTTTTTTGTTGTTGTTGTTGTTGACATTATTTCTCTGATTCTCTGATTCATGATGTTAGGTTGTCCATTTGGTATTTTTTTTTTTTATCTTTTTCTTCTGTGCACTAATTGCTCTGAAATTCCCTGTTTGACTTCTTTTGCTGTATTCTGTAGATTATGGAGACTTGTGTACTCATTATCATTGATTTCCATGAATCTTTCTACTTCATTCTTAATTTCTTTAATCCTTTTGAAGTCATTCAAGGTTAAGTTGTTTAGTTTCCATATGTTTGTGTATTTTTTTTAGAGGTTTTTACTATAGGGTGCGTGCACCCACCAGAAAGACAGAGAGACAGAAAGTGAGAAATCACACCCAAACCCCCCCCCCCCGGGGGGGGGGATGGCCATGCTGCAATCCCTTCTCCTCCATTCTCCTCTCAGGATCTTGGGCACACACGCACACTCACTTGGCGTGAATTTAAGCCACCGGGTCCAGGGTGTGAACAGTGATCAACCACATGGGAGTCCAGCGACATACCCATCACACCAACTCCCTGTTCCTATGTTTCTGTATTCTTGTGGGTTGTTTTTCCTGAAATTACCCTCAAGTTTAATTCTGTCATGTTCAGGGAAGATGCTGGGTATAGTTTCAATGTCTTTGAATCTGTGAAGGCTTGCTTTGTGCCCTGTCATGTGGTCAGTCTTTGAAAAGGTTCCATGTAAAGGTTAGAAAAATGTATATTTTATAAGTTTTGGGGGGAAAGTTCTATGGATGTTTGTCAGGTCCATTTGATTTATGGTATTGTTTAGATCCTGTATCTCTTTGCTTATTTTTTCACTGGATGATCTGTCCAAATGACATACTGGAGTGTTGAGATTCCCAACAATTAGTGTGTCTATATCTCCTTTTAGGTCCAACAATCTTTCCTTTACATATTTGAGTGGTTTTCAGATGAGCACATAGATATTGATAAGCATTATATCTTCTTGATTAATTTACCCTTTATTGTTGTATAATGCCCTCCTACTATTTTTGTGTCATTTTTAACTTCTCTTTTTTTAGATCTTCATAATTTTCCTTGGAGAGGTCTTTGACTTCTTTGGTTAGATTTATTTCTAGGTATCCTATACTTTTTGTGGTTATGGTAAATGAGATTATTTTCTTCCATTCTACCTCAGTCTCTTTGTTGTTGCTATTTAGAAGTGGTATAGATTTTTGTATGTTGATTTTGTATCTTGTCACTTTATGGTTTTCATTTATTACTTCCAGGAATTTTTTCATGGATACCCTTGGGTCTTCTATATATACAATCTTGTCATCTGCAAATAGAGATAATTCATGTCTTCTTTCCTTATTTTAATGCCTTTTATTTTATTCACTTTTCTGATGCCATTGGCTAGGACTTCCAGTACTGTATTGAAAAGGAGTGTAAAAAGAGGGCAGCCTTGTCTTGTACCAGTTTTTAGTAGAAAAAGTTTTGGCTTTTCCACATTTAGTATGATATTAGCTGTGAGGTTTTCATAGATGGTTGTTATTGTGTTGAGAAATGTCTCTTCTATGCCAATTTTGCTGAGTCTTAATCATGAAGAGATGTATTTCATCAAAAACTTTTTCTGCATTGATTTGTGTGATCATTTTTTATCTTTCTTTCTCTTAATATGGTGTATTACAGATATGATTTTGCATATGTTGAACCATCCTTGCATCTTTGGAATAAAGCCTGTATTTGTGATGTACTTATATTTTTTATATGTTGCTGGATATGATTTGCTAGTATATTGTTGAGAATTTTTGCATATGTATTCATCAGAGATATTGTTCTGGAGTTTTCTTTTGTTGTCATGTCCTTATATGTTTTGGGGAGGAAGGTGATGCAGGCTTCATAGAATGAATTTTGGGGTTTCCTTCTTTTTGTGTCTTGAGAAATACTTTGAGTAGAATGGGAGTTAACTCTTCTGTTCAAGTTTTGCAGAATTCAGAAGTGAAGTTATCAGGACCTGGGCTTTTCTTTGTTGGGAGATTATTTATTACTCATTCAATCTCATTGTTTTTTATGGGTCTATTAAGGTTTTCTATGTCTTCCGATTCATTCTTGGTAGAGTACATTTGTCTACGGATTCATCATTTTCATCCACGTTGTCTTGTTTGTTGGCATATAGTCACTTATATTATTCTCTAATGATGTTTTATATTTCTATTATGGCTGTTGTAATGTTGCCTGTTTTACTGAGGATGTGATTTATCTGGTTCCTTTCTCTCTTTTCCATAATTAGTCTACATAATGGTATGCTAGCTAATGGTATGCCAATTTGTTTATCTTTTCAGAGTACCAGGTTTTGATTTTTATTTGTTTTCTGTATAGTTTGTTTATTTTCTATTTCATTTATTTCTACTCTTAATATGGTGTATTACAGATATGATTTTGCATATGTTGAACCATCCTTGCATCTTTGGAATAAAGCCTGTATTTGTGATGTACTTATATTTTTTATAAGTACATCTGAAAGTTTTTGGATATTTTTTGTTTTGGTTTTCTAATTCCCTGAGGCATGTTGTTAGGTTATCCATTTGCCACCTTTCCATCTTTTCCTAATGCACACTAATTTCTATGAACATCACTCTTATGGCTGCTCTTACTATGCCTCATAAGTTATGGAGATTGTGTACTCATTATAATTGGTTGCAATAAATCTTTCTGTTTCAGTCTTATTTTCTACTTTTGAAGTTCTTCAGGAGTAGGTTGTTTAGTTTCCATATGCTTGTGTTTTTAAGCTTTTTTCCCCTGAAATTAATGTCAAGTTTATATCCATCATGTTTGGAGAAGATACTGAATATAGTTTAAATGCCTTTGAATTTGTAAAGGTTTGTTTTTTACCCTATCATATGATAAGTCTTTGAAAAAGTTTCATTTTTTTTTTACTTCTCCTTACCCCATAGGAAAGCTCTCTGCTCTCAAGCAGAGCCCAATTACATCTGCAGCCTCCTGCCCAGTCAGGGAAACTGAACCAGATCCAGCTCCAGCCCCAATCCCAATTTCAGAGCCCACATCCCCACCAGCAAGGTAGGCTGTTTTTTTTTTTTTTTCCTTCTTTGTTTTGCTAAATCTTTACTTCTCCCTGCCCCATATGGCAGCTCTCAGCTCTCAAGCAGTGCCCACTTCCATCTACAGGACCCTGCCTTGTCAGGGAAACTGAGACTGGGCCAGCCACTGGCCCCAGCTCCAGCTTGAGCCCCAAAATCCAACTTCAGAGCCCCCTCTCCTCCCTGCCAGCAAGGTAGGCTTTTTCCCCCTTTTTTCTTTCATTAATTCTTTATTTCTCCTTACACAGCTCTCAAGCAGAGCCCACTTCTATCTTCAGCCTCCAGCAGAAATCATGTGCCAGGTAAGAGCAGTGTGCAACTCCTTCTTTTTTTCTCTTTCATATTCTTATTCTTCCCCCTTATATCGTCATCCCCTCTTCATCCTCCAACCACCCAGAGGAACTAGAGAGGTCTAGAATATTGTTTTTTAAACATCTTACCATTGTCAGACTTCCAAGGATCTTCACTCTATACCAAACTACCTGCAAAAAAGGAGAAACTGCTCTTCAGAAACCTGAATAAAAATCTCCTCCTAAGGCAACTTTGTTGCTAAACACAGCAGAAGAGACTTCCTCATAGAAATGATGGATAACAAAGGGAAAGCAAACTAGTTGTCAGTTACTAAAATATTCTCCAATAAGCTATTCAAAGCGAATATACCACCCAACAGCTATAAGTCATAGAAAAGCATCAAGTTTGAAAAAAAAAAAAACAGGAAATATGTCTCCACAAAGAATGCAATTACTCCTCCATCTTTTGAAAAATCAGAAGTTACTAAAATGTCAGAGAAAGAATTTAGAACATTCATCGTGACAAAACTCTATGAGTTGGAATAGAAAAGAGACAACAAACTCCAGGAGATGAGGAAGTCATTCTATTCTTTGAGGAAATAGACACCATAAAAAAGAAACAAATAAAATTATTAGAGATGAAGTCTGTAATACAGGAAATCTAAAACTCTCTCTAAAGTATTAAAAGCCAATTAGACCATGCCGAAGATCAAATCCCAGACTTGGAAGACAAAACCTCTGACCTAAAGGGAAAAAAAGATAGAGAAAATGACAAAAAAAAATTAGGATAATATATGAAAAATAATAGATTCCATTAAATGCCCAAACATTCAAATAATGGTATCCCAGAAGGGGGAGAAATTAATAAGGGCATGGAAAATATACTCTATGAAATCCTGGAGGAAATTTTTCCAAGTCTAGAGAAGCACTCACACAACCAGACACAAAAAATATCTAGTACCCCAAATAGAATCAACCCAAGAAGATCCTCTCCACGGCATGTATTAACCAGATTGGCCAAAACCACAGATAAAGACAAGATATTAAAACTGGCAAAAGAGAAATGACAAGTGACTTACAAAGGTCATGACTTCAGGCTAACACTGGACCTTTCAACAAAAACAATGCAAGAAAGGAAAGAATGGGAAGACATATTGAAAGTATTAAGAGAAAACCAGTTTTAATCAAGATTGCTATATCCAGCAAGATTATCCTTCATATGAAAAGAAAAGATTAAAATCTTCTCACACAAACTTCCCCTGAAAAAATTTTCCAGACCAGACCAGCTTTTCAAGAAACTCCCAAGAGAGTCCTGTCAAGGGAAATTAAGAATGAACAACTGGAAATAAGAGAATAAAAGAAAACCAAGGCAATGGCCAACTTAAGGTAGGGACAAGTCCAGAAACATTGATAATAAAACTGAATGTTAGTAGATTAAGTTTTACAATCAAGAGACACAGGAAAAAAGTGAAGGACTGTAAAAAATTATTGTATGCAAATAGTGATAAAAAAAGTGCTGGAGTTGCAATTCTAATTTCCAACTAAATAGGCTTCAAAGCAAAAACTGTAGAAGACAAGGGCATTAAATAGTAGTAGAAGGGCTAATCCATAAGAAGATATAGCACTTACAAATATCTATGCACCTAACTTAGGAGCACATAAGTATGTGAAGGAAAGAATGTTATTTCTAAAAAGAGAGATAGACTGCAACACACTAATTGTTGGAGACCTCAACATCATACTATCTCCTTTGGACAGATCATCTAAGGAAAAAATAAGCAAGAGATTAAGGATTTAAATGATACTGCAAATCAAATGGACTTAAGAGACATCTGTAGAACCTTCCACTCGAAAACCAAAAGATATACTTTTTTTTCACCCCCATATGGAACTTTTTCAAAGATTGACCACTTGATAGGGCAAGAAGCAAGCTTTTACAGTTTCAAAGACATAGAGACTATATCCAGCATCTTCTCCAACCATGATGGAATTAAACTTGATATTAATTTCAGAAAAAATCCTCAAAAATACACAAATACATGGAAACTAAATAACCTAATCCTGAATGACTTCACAACTACTGATAGTACGAACTACTATATGCTAACAAACAATAAAACCTGGATGAGATAAACAAATTCCTGGACACATATACTCTACCAAGATTGAGTCAAGAGGACATAGAATAGGTCCATAACAAGCCAGGAGATTGAATCAGTAATAAATAACATCCTAACAAAGAAAAGCCCTGGTCCTGATGGCTTCACTACTGAATTCTAAAAACATTTAAAGAAGAGTTAACCCCTTTCTGCTCAAGTTATTTCTAAAGATACAAAAGAATGGAACTCTCCCAAATTGATTCCATAAAACCTCCATCAGCCTTATCCTTAAAACAGACAAGAACATGACAAGGCATGAAAACTATAGACCAATATCTTTGAGGAATATAGATGAAAAAATTTTCAAAAAGATACTAGCAAATCTTATCCAACATATAAAAAAGGTTATACATTATGACCAGGTAGACTTAATTTCGGGGATGCAAGGATGATTTAACACACGCAAAACCATAAATGTAATACACCATATCAACAAAAAGAAAGATGAAAATCTTATGATCATATCAATTGATGCAGAAAAAGCATTTGATAAGATACAACATCCCTTCATGATCAAGACTCTCAGCAAAATTGGCATAGAAGGGTCATTCCTGAACACAATAAAAGTCATCTATGAAAAACCCATAACTAACATCAATCCATAGCTAACATCATCCTGAGTGGGGAAAAGCTGAAAGCTTTTCTGCTAAAATCTGGTACAAGACAAGGATGCCCATTTTCTCCACTCCTTTTCAATATAGTACTGGAAGTCCTCACTAATGCAATGAAAAAATAGAATAAAATAAAAGTCATTCAAATAGGAAAACAAGAAGTGAAATTATTTCCATTTGTAGTTGACATGATGTATATCCCCGGAAAAATTCCCAGAAGTAATAAATCATACAGTGAAGGTACAGGATAGAAAATCAAAATATGGAAATCCACAGCATTTCTATATACAAACAGCAGGCAGACTGAGATAGGACTGAAGAAAGTAGTTCAATTTACCATTGCCACAAATAGCATAAGATACCTAGAAATAAATCTAACCAAATAAATTAAAGACCTCCACAAGGAAATCTATGAGAAGTTAAAAATAAATTGAAAATGACACAAGAAAGTGGAAGGACACCCCATGTTCCTGGATTGGAAGGATTGATATAATCAAAATTGCAATTCTACCCAAATTTATTTATATATTTAATGCAGTCTCAATTAAAGTACCAGAGACATTATTTACAGATCTAGAAAAGAAAGTCATATAATTTTTCTGGAATTATAAAAGATCTCATATTGACAATGCAATCCTGCACAAGAGTGGAGTGGGCAGCATTTCACTCCCTGACCTGAAAATATACTATAAAGGTACAATAATCAAAACAGCATGGTATTGGCACAAACCAGACATGTGAACCAATGGTACAAAACAGAGACTGAGAAATAAACTCCTAAACATATAGCTAACTGATTTTGACAAAGGATATTAGTCAATTCAGTGAGAAAAGGAAACACTCGTTAGCAAATAGTGCTGGAAAGACTGGATCCACCTGGAGAAAGATTAATTTAAACCCCTACCTCTCACCATTGACAAAAATAAACTCAAAGTAGATCAAAGTCCTAAACCTAAGACCTCAAACTATAAAACTACTGGTGGAAAACCCTGGGGAAACCCTGGGAGACATTGTGATAGGTCAAGACTTCTTAAGTAAGACCACTTAACACAGTCAGTAATTCAAAAAATAGATTCAGATTAAAGAGATTTCTGCATGGCAAAAGACACCATAATTAGTGTGAATTCTCAGTTCTCAGAATGGGAAAATATTTTTGTAAACTATGGTTCAGATAAGAGACTGATAGCCAGAATACACAGAGAACTCAAATAGTTTACCCCAAAAAAGATGGTTAACCCAGTTAAAAGATAGGAAAATGAGTTGAAAAACAATTCCCTAAGGAAAATATACAAATAGCCAAAAGGCATATGAAAAAATGCTCAATGCCTCTCAGCATAAGGGAGATGAAGATTAATACCATAATGAGATGCGATCAAACGCCAGTCAGAATGACTAAGATAAACAAACAAACAACAACAACAAAAAACATGATAAGTGCTGGAAGGTGTGTAGTGAAAGGGTGAAAGGGGAGCTCTCCTACACTGCTGGTGGGAATGAAAATTGGTCCAGCCATGTGGAGAACAATATGGAGATTCCTCAAAAATCTACAAATAGAACTACCATATGGTCCAGCAATCCCACTCCTTGTATCTACCCAAAGGACAGAAGAAAGGTGCTTACACATCATTGTTTATTGTGTCATTATTAACAATTGCTAATTCATGGAACCAACCCAAATGTCCATGAACATAGGGATGGATTGAAAAAATATGGTGCATATACTCTGTGGAATACTACTCAGCCATAAAAAACAAGACCCTGGTTTTGACAGAAAGTGTATGAATATGGAAGATTTACTGCTGAGTGAAGCAAGACAGGCAATGATTGCGAGCCATTGTATGTCTCCACTTAATATATACCAACTGTCCACACTTTATAGCTGAAACTGAAAGACTAGAGGATATAGAAACAGAGAAAAATATTATAGATACCAGATACAGTGTGAGAAGATGTTGGGAGAAGGAGGAGAGCCTGAGGGAGACATTAAGAAGAAATTAGAGAGGCAAGGCATTTATGGGACAAAGAAATGTGTTACTATGTGTTGATAACATGTCTAGTATGTCCAACTGGAATGGTGAGAAATTTATTCATGTTGGAATATTCACTTTACAAGCTAAGTACCATATGTGATTGAACGTATAAAAGAAATTAAAATAACATAAAAATATATTAAAAATTGAATAAAATCTTAAAAGCTGTCAAGAAAAAGAAAAGAAAGAAAATGTCTCATGTTGTGCAGGAGTGAGAAATTTTTTTATTCTGTGGTTGTTGGGTGGTAGGTTCCTAGTTGTTTGTCAAGTCCATATGATTTATAGTATCATTCCGATTCTGTATATCTTTGCTTATTTTTCATCTAGATTATCTATCCAAAGAAGATAGTGTGGTGTTGAGATTCTCAGCAGTTATCATGTTGCAGTTTATCTCTCCTTTTAATTCTAGCAGTCTTTCCTTCACATATGTGGATGCTCTTAGGCTGGGTGTATAGTTATTCATAAGTGTTATAGTTTCTTGATGAATTAGCCCTTTTACTACTAAGTAATGCCCTTCTTTGTCTCTTATAGTTTTTATCTTAAATTGTACTTTGTCTGAAATTAGTATCATGATTCTAGCCTTTTTTAGGTTTCCGTTTTTATGGAATAACTTTTTCCAGCCCCTTACTTTTAGTCCATATATGTTTTTTTTTTCTTTTCTTCTTCTTTTTTTTTTTTGT
>NW_006203793.1:251176-258806 GCF_000334495.1 Tupaia belangeri chinensis
GCCAGAAAGACAGAGACGGAGAGACAGAAAGCGAGAAATACCCCCCAGGGGGGTTGGCCACGCTGCAATGCTTCTCCTACATTCTCCTCTCAGGATCTTGGGCACACACACACACACACACACACACACACACACACACATGCCAGGCATCGGTTTATGCCACCAGGTCTGGGATTCAAACCGCGATCAACTACATGGGAGCTCAGAGACATAGCCATTATGCTAACTGCTGGTCCTGGCCCCTGTATGTTTTTATTCATTAGGTGCATTTCTTGTAGGCAACTGATAGAGAATTTTTTTATTATTATTATCCATTCATCTAGTCTGTGTCTCTTTATTGGATAATGTGATCCATTAACATTCAATGTTATTATCAGTATTTCTAGATTGTCCCTACCATTACATTAGCCATTTTCTTGGTCATTTTTTGTTCTCTTATTTCTGTGTCTCTTTAGTTTTCCTGGTATAGCACTCCCTTCAGTACTTTTTAAAGAGCTGGTCTGGTATTGGTAGTCTTTCAGGGTTTGTTTATCTGAGAATGTTTTACTTTTCTTTCCCTTTGAAGGATTATCTTGCTGGGTATAGTAATCTTGGTTGAAATTAACACTTTGAATATGTCTTCTCATTCATTCCATGTTTGCATTGTTTCTGCTGAGAGGTCCAATGTTATCCTGATGAGATAAACTTTTTAAGTACCTTGATGTTTCCTTCTTGTCACTTTTAGACTCTTTAGACAAGATTCTAAAATCTGGCTGTGATGTGTTGTGGAGAATATCTTCTTGGGTTGATTCTATTTGGGATCCTTTGAGTCTGGATGTTTGAATGCTTTTCTAGGTTTAGAAAAATTTCTTTCAGGATTTGATAGTATGGGTTACCAAGGTTCTTATTAGATTCTTTACCTTCTGGGATACCGATTATTTGGATGTTTGAGCATTTAATGGTATCTAGTATTTCCTGTATGTTATCTTCATTTTTTTTAATTCTTTTTGTTGGTTTTCTTCAGGGGCAGAGGTTTTGTCTTCTAGATCCAAGATTCAATCTTCTGCATGATCTAATGTGCTCTTAATTCTTTCCATGGAGATTTTGATTTCCTGTATTACAGTCTTCATCTCTAATAGAAAAAAGAGTCCGTTGGACTCTTTTTTATGGTGTCTATTTCTTCTTTCAAATCATGGAAGAACTTGCTTATCTTCTGGAGCTAATTTTCACTTACCTCTTGCATCTCATTAAGTTTTGTCGCTATGAATATTCTTTTTTTATTAAATTTATTTCATTATTTACATTCATTCACTGTATATCATTACAGTATACAAAGTGAGATTTTTTTCCATCCAGAGTACATTGTATATTGGCTCAATCAAGTGCATCAACATACATGTTATCATCAACAAATAACTTTCCATTTCTTGTTTCCTGTATGTTTTGTTTTTTTTCCCATCCTTGATTCCCTATCTCTTACCTTCTGCTATCTCCCAGTCTCCTCCCACACTGTCTCTGGTATCTATGTTTACTTTCCATACTGTTTCCACCCCCAAATTTTATTGAATTACTAAAGATCTTAATTAATCTAAATATTTTCATAGCAAACACAGCTGATATATACATTTCCATGAACACAAGTTCCACGAACACAAGTCCAACTTTAGGCATAAGCCTCAGTGAGTAGAATGAACATCCTATAAAGTATCACCTAGCTGGGACTATATATCTTACTATATATCTTACTGCAGTCATTGAATAGGTATTTTTAATGCATTTTTGTTAATTTCAAGAAAAACAGCTTTAGCCTTTTGCTGCCAGACCGCCGCCATCATGAGTCGTATGCACGCTCCCAGGAAGGGCCTGTCCCAGTCGGCCCTGCCCTATCATTGCAGCGTCCCCACGTGGCTGAATTTGACTTCTGACGATGTGAAGGAGCAGATTTTACAAACTGGCCAAGAAGGGTCTGACTCTGTCACAGATTGGTGTGATCCTGGGGGACTCACATGGTGTTGCACAAGTATGTTTTGTGACAGGCAATAAAATCTTGACAATACTTAAGTCCAAAGGACTTGCTCCTGATCTCCCTGAGGATCTCTACCATTTAATTAAGAAAGTCGTTGCTGTTCGCAAGTATTTGGAGAGAAACAGAAAGGATAAGGATGCCAAATTCCGCCTGATTCTGATTGAGAGCAGAATTTACCGATTGGCTTGCTATCATAAGACCAAGCGAGTCCTCCCCCCCCAATTGGAAATATGAGTCATCCACAGCCTCTGCCCTGGTTGTATAAATTTGTGCAATCAAGGAATAAAAAAATCGTTTAACTAAAAAAAAAAAAAAAGAAAAGAAAAAGAAAAACAACTTTAGTTTTGTTCTTTCTGAAACTTTAACTTAATTTACATTCATTCCCTAAGCATCATCACAGCATACGAAATGTGATTTCCCATCCAGAATATACTACATAGTGGCTAAGTAATGCATATTATTATGAAAAATTTTCCATTTCTAGTTTTTAGAATATTTTTACTCCTATTTCTAGCCCTCTGTTCTTTCCTACCCTCTTCTCACACTATCTCTGGTGTCTACAGTTGTCTTCCATTCCTTCCCCCCCTCCACATTGTATTGATCACACAATTTCTTAAATAATCTACCTACTTTCAATAGCAACTTCACTTGGTACTATTAAGAAAACCAGTTTTAACTTAAATAAAAGAAATGCTAAGGAACTTTGCTTAAAGCTAGGAAACAGGTTAGGATTCTGTTCAGATGGTAGGTGCATGAACCTATCCATATCTCAAGACAGGACACCAATGCTTACAACCAGATAACAAAGTCTACAAGGAAATCAGCAATATTTAAGTCAAAAGTCATAAAATTATACTTCACCAGTTCAGTCTCATGTACGTTATCTTCTGTTGTGGTTCGATTTTCCCGATTAAATTCTGGGATATAATATTCAACTCCAGACTTGTCCCTACAATAAAGTTGGCCACTTTCTTAGTTTTTGAACTCTTATTTCTGTGTGTCTGTATTTAATTTTCCTGATATAGCAGTCCCTTGAGAAATTCTTGGAGATCTGATCTGGTGCTGATAAATTCTTGCAGGTTTTGTTTATCTGAGAATGTTCTTGTCCTTTCTTCCCACATGAAAGATAATTTTGCCGGGTACAGTATTCTTGGCTGAAATTGTTTTCCCTTAACACTTTGAATATATTTTCCCATTCCTCTTCCCTCTCTCGCATTGTTTCCAATGAGAGTTCTGCTGTTAACTTGATGAGATATCCTTTGTAGGTAAGTTGATGTTTTTCTCCTGCCAATCTTAGTATCTTGTCTTTGTCTGTGGTTTTGGTCAACGTGGCTGTAATGTGTCTTGGAGAAGATCTTGAGGTGATTCTATTTGGGGTCCTTTGTATTTCTTGGTACTGGACCTTTGAGTGCCTCTCTAGGTTTGGAAAATTTTCTTGCAGGATTCCATGGAATAGATTATCAATGCCCTTACGATTCTCTTCGCCTTCTGGAATGTCAGTTTTCTGGATGTTTGGACGTTTGATGTTATCTAGTACTTCTTGTATATTATTGTCAAATTTTTGGGCAATTTTCTCAGTCTTCGTGGTGGATTATTATAGGCCAGCAATTTTGTCTTGTACATCTGAGAGTCTATTTTCTGTATGATCTAGTCTGCTTTTAACACTTTCAAGGGAAATTTTGACTTCCTGTTTTATAGCCTTTATCTCTAACAGTTCCGTTTGATTCTTTTTTAAAGTATGTAACTCCTCTTTTAGATCTTGCAAGAATTTCCTCACCTCCTGGAACTCATCAGCTTCTTTCTCCTTTTTCTTCTGCAGTTTCTTGTCTCTCTTCTCTTCCATGTCTGTTACCTTTGCCATTATGAATGTTCTAAATTCTTCATCAGACATTTCCATGATTTCCATTGAACTGTTTGTGGATGAAGAGAAGTTATTCTTTTCCCTTGGAGGAGAGGTATTTTCTTGATTTTCCATATTTCTTGTACTCCTGCGGTGATTTCTAGTCATCTAATAGATGGTGTGTTTCTTCCTAATTCTTGAAGTTCAATCTGAACGTTCAGGAGCAAGCAGAAAGAGGTGATCTATAATCTGTTTACTGTTCTGTTGTGATCACTTTGTGCAGCAGATTCAGTAGATATTGAGTAATATGTTAACCCTAATAGTTTTTTGATGTTTAGCTACAGTGCCCTTAGATCCATCTAGAAGCACAGTAAATGGATATTGAAGAGTGGATACACAAGAAAAAAGAAAATGAAAAAGAGAGAGAGAAACAACAAATAAACAAGAAAAAAGACAAAAACAAAGAAAAATTATAATTATTGTTCTTCTTTTTTTAAAAAAAAAATGCACAAAATAGAAAACCACACAGTGCACAAGTGCCACGTGAAATGATTAGTTCACAGGAGCCATGGGGAATGTTCTCCTGAAGGCCTTGCCTCTCCTGCTACGCAAGCTTGTTTGCTGGAGGCTGAATTATCAGTAGGAAATCTTCATTTCTCTTTTACCCTGAAATGACTAGTTTGCAGTAGCCTATGAATATTCTTAATTGTAGGGAACCAGCAGTTAGCGTAATGGCTATGTCGCTGGACTCCCACGTAGTCGACCGTGGTTCGTGTCCCGGACCCGGTGGCTTAAAACTCACGCCGGGTGCGTGTGCGTGCGTGCCCAAGATCCCGAGAGGAGAATGGAGGAGAAGGGATTGCGGTGTGACCATCCCCCCTGGGGGGTGATTTCTCGCTTTCTGTCTCTATGTCTCTCTCTGTCTGTCTGGTGAGCGCACGCGCCCTACAGTGAATATTCTTAATTGTTTATCTGACATTTCCCTGAGTTCTATTATACTGTCTGTGGATGATGAGGTTTTTTTTTTTTGTATTGTTTTCCCTTGTGGGAGAGATATTTTCTTGTTTTTTCATATTTCTTTCTTTTAATTTATTTGTTCTCATCATAATCTTGTTTATATTACATTGATTCACTTATAACTTTACAGTCTATAACATTTCTTTTTCCAGAGAAAATGCCATGCATGTCAGTCAATACAGAGACATTAAAATCCCCACTTCATCATTCAATATCTTTTCATTCTTTTCCTGATCATTATTATTATTCCAATTATATTTTGACCAGTCAATCACTGTTTCTCATTTTGCTTGTAAAAAGACTTTACCCAACATGGAATACTTCTCAGACCATTCCAGTTGAGAATACTATACACATCATCAACAGGTAATAAACCACATCTGTGTCCTACTAATGTCATGCCTCTCTATTTGTTCTCTTGCTATCTTTGTCTATACTCTTTCCTTCTCCCCCCTATTCCACAGTGTCTTATCCTTGTTAAGTATTTTCACTGCTTTTATGTCCTCTAATATTTTGCTCTCTACCATAGAGTGCAGATAGTTGGTATATATTAAGTGGATACATACAATATCTTTCTTTCATAGTCTGACTTACTTCACTCAGCAAAATATCCATCATATCCAACCACTTTTTATCAAATGCCAGGGTCTTGTTATTTTTTATGGTGCAGAAGTATTCTATAGAGTATATATGCCACAATTTTTCAATCCATTCATCAGTTTGTGGACATTTAGGTTGGTTCCATGTCTTGGCAATTGTGAATAACGTTGCAATAAACACTGATGTGCAAGCACTTTTCCGAGTGAGTGTTCTCCTGTCCTTTGGGTACATACCCAGAAGTGGGATTGCTGGATCAAATGGTAGTTCTATTTGTAGAACTTTGAGGAACCTTCATATTGTTCAACACAGTGGCCAAACTAGTTTACATTCCCACCAACAGTGTAGGAGAGTTCCCTTTTAACCACATCCCCACCAACACTTATCACTTTTTATATTCTTAATCTTTGCCATTCTGACAGGGATTAGATTGTATCTCATTGTGGTTTTGATCTACATCTCCCTTATGATGAGGGATGTTGAGCATTTCCTCTTATGCTTTTTGGCTGTTCATATGTCTTCCTTAGAGAGATTTTTGTTCAGCTCATTTTCCCATCTTTTAATTGGGTTAATCATATTTTTTTTGCATAAGGCACTTGAGTGCCCTGTGTATTCTGGTTATCAGTCCCTTGTCTGAGGCAGCCTTTGTCAAAAATCAGTTGGCTTTGGACCACCAGTTAGCGTAATGGCTTTTTCGTTGGACTCCCATGCACTCGACGGTAGTTCGAGTCTCAGACCAGCGGCTTAAACTCACGCCTGACACGTGTGCATGCATGCCCAAGATCCCGAGAGGAAAATGGAGGAGAAGGGATTGTGGTGTGGCCATCCCTCATGGGTGGGGTGATTTCTCACTTTCTGTATCTCTGTCTCTCTCTGTCTTTCTGGAGAGCACATGCACCCTATAGGAAAACTTCTCAAAAAAAAAATCAGTTGGTTGTAAGCTTTGGTGGTTATTTTTGGGGTCTCTATTCTATTCCATTGGTACTCATAGCTATTTTGATGCCAATACCACACTGTTTTAATGACCACAGCTTTATAGAATATCTTGGGATCAGGGAGTAATATGCCTCCTACTCCATTCTTCTTGCGCAGGATTGCTTTTGCAATACGAGGTCTTTTATGATCCCAGACAAATTCTATGATAGTCTTTTCTAGATCTGTGAAGAATATTTCTGATATTTTGTTTGGAATTAAACATGTAGATTAATTTTATTAGAATTGCCATTTTGATTATGTTAATTCTTCCAATCCAGGAACATGAAATGTCCTCTACCTTTTTTATGTCACTTTCAATATCTTTAAGATTTTCATAGTTTTCTTCATAAAAGTCTTTGACTTTCCTAGTTAGGCTTATCCCTAGGTGTCTTATGCACCTTGTGGCTACGGTAAAAGGGATTTCTTTCTTCAGCTCTACTTCATTCAACTTGTTGTTCATATATAGAAATGCTATAGATTTTTGGATATTGATTTTGTATCCTGCCACTTTACTGTATTCACATATTACTTCAACAAGCACTTTCATGGCGACCTTTGGGTCTTCTAAGTATAACATCATGTCATCTGCGAATAAAGATATTTTCAACTCTTCTTTGCCTATTTGAACGCCTTTCATATTGTTCTCTTCTCTGATTGCATTAGCTAAGACTTCCAGTACTATATTAAAGAGCAGTGGAGAAAGTGGACAGCCTTGCCTAGTACTCGTTTTTAGTGGAAAAGGTTTTAACTTTTCCACATTCAGTATAATGTTAGCTGTAGGTTTTTCATAGATGGCTTTTGTTTTGTTGAGAAATGACCATTCTATGCCAATCTTACTGAGGGTCTTAAACATAAAAGGATGTTGTATTTTTTTCACATGCTTTCTTTGCATCAATTGAAATAAGCATATGTTTTTTATCTTTCTTTCTGTTAATATGGTGTATTACATTTATGGTGTTGTGTATGTTAAACCACCCTTGCATCCCTGGGATAAAGCCTACCTGGTCACGATAAATAATCTTTGTTATATCTTGTTGGATACAATTTGCGAGTATCTTGTTGAGAATTTTGTAATCTACATTCATAAATGATATTGGTCTGTAGTTTTCCTTTTTTATCATGTCCTTATCTATTTTGGGAATGAGGATGATGGAGGCTTCATAAAATGAATTTGGAAGGTTTCCTTCCTTTTGAAT
>NW_006203793.1:258858-269032 GCF_000334495.1 Tupaia belangeri chinensis
CCGGGTCCGGGACTCGAACCGTGGTCAACTACGTGGGAGTCCAGCGACATAGCCATTATGCTAACTGCTGGTCCCTGGGGTTAACTCTTCCTTAAAAGTTTTGTAGAATTTAGAAGTGAAGTCATCTGAATCTGGGCTTTTCTTTGTTGGGAGATTATTTATTACTGATTCAATCTCCTGGCTTCTTATGGGTCTATTCAGGTTCTCTTTGTCTTCCTGATTCAATCTTGGTAGATTATATGCACCCAGGAATTTGTCCATCTGCTCCAAGTTATCTTGTTTGTTGACATATAATTGCTCATAGTATCCTTTAATGATCATTTTATATTTCTACTATGTCTGTTGTAATATTGCCTCTTTCATCACGTATTTGATTAATCTGGTCTCTTTCTTTCTTCTTCTTGCTCAGTATAGCAAATGGTGTTTTGATCTTGTTAATCTTTTCAAAGAACCAGCTTTTACTTTCATTCATTTTCTGTATGGTTCGTTTATTTTCTGTTTCATTTATTTCTGTTGGAACCTTTATTATTTCTTTTCACCTGGAATTTTTTGTATTTGTTTGTTGGTGTTTTTCCAATTCCCTGAGGCATGATGATAGGTTTTCTATTTGCCATCTTTCCATCCTTTTCTTGTGCACACTAATTGCTATGAATTTCCCTCTCATGACAGCTTTTGTCATGCTCCATAGATTAAGGACACTTGTGTACTCATTATCATTTGTTTCCACAAGTTTTTTTTTTATTTCAGTCTTAATTTCTTCAGTAGTGAAGAAGTCATTCAGAAGTAGGTTGTTCAGTTTCCATGTGTTCGTGTATTTTTGAGGATTTTTCTTGAAATTAATCTTGAGTTTAATTCCATCATGGTCAGAGAAGATGCTGGATAGAGTTTCTATGCCTTTGAATATGTAAAGGCTTGATTTGTGTCCTAACATATGATCAATCTTTGAAAAGATTCCATGCCAGGGTGAGAAAAATGTATATGTTGTGGACATAGGGTGGAAAGTTCTATAGATGTCTGTCAAGCTCATTTGATTCATAAGTATCATTTAGGTCCTGTATCTCTCTATTTATTTTTGCCTAGAAGATCTGTCTAAAGGAGATAATGGGGTGTTGAGATATCCAACAATTATATTATTTCTCCCTATCTCTCATTTTAGCTCCAGCAGTCATTCCTTCACATATTTAGGTGCACCTGAGTTGGGTGCATAGATATTTATAAGTATTATGTCTTCTTGCTGGATTACCACATTTACTACTATATAATGTCCTTCTTTGTCTCTTCTAGTCTTTGTCTTGAAATCTATTTTGTCTGAAATCAATATTGCTACTCCAGCCCTCTTTTGATTTCCAGTTGCATAGAATATCTTTTTCCAGCCCTTGACTTTTAGTCTATGTATGTCTTTATCCATAAGGTGAGTTTCTTCTGGGCAACAGAAGTGAGACTATGTCTTTTAATTGGAGAAATTAATCCATTGACATTCAATGTAATTATCATTATTTCCATACCTGTTCCTATCAGTAAGTCTTGGTTGCTTTTAATTTGCGTTTTACTGTCTGTCTGAATTTTTACTTTTCCTGGTATAGACCTCCCTTCAGAACCTCTGGAAGAGCTGATCTGGAGTTGGTAAATTCCTTCAAATTTTGTTTATCCGAGAATGTTTTTATCTTTTTTTCCCATATGAAAGATAATCTTGCCGGGCATAGTATTCTTGGTTGAAATGGTTTTTTACTCAACAGTTTGACTATATTTCCCCATTCTTTCCTCCTTGCTTGAATTTTTTCTGCTGAGAGATCCGATGTTAGCCTGATGGGATGACCTTTGTAAGTAACTTGACATTACCCTCTTGCCAACTTTAGTATCTTGTCTTTGTCTGTTGTTTTTGCCAGTCTGGCTATAATGTGCCTTGTAGAGGATCTTCTTGGGTTGATTCTACCCGGGGTCCTGTGTATTTCTTGGGTCTGGATATTTGAATGACATTCTAGGTTTAGAAAATGTTCTTCCAGAATTTCTTGGAATAAATTACCTATGCCCTTACTATTTTCTTCCTCTTCTGGGATACCAATTATCTGGATGTTGGGTCACTTGGTGGTATCCAGTATTCCTCGTATATTATCCTCATTTTTCTTTTTCTTTTTTTTTTTCTCAATCTTCTTGATACTTTTTTCTAAGTCAGATGTTTTGCCTTTTACATTAGAGATTCAATCTTCTGCCTGATATAACCTACTTGTAATACTTTCAAGGGAGGTTTTGATTTCCTGTATCACATTCTTCAACCCTAGAAGTTCCATATGGTTCTTGTTTAAGGTATGTATTTCTTCTTTCAAATCATGAAAGAACTTCCTCATGTCCTGGAGCTCTTTGTCTCTTTTCCCTTCCATCTCAGTTAGTTGGTCACTACAAATATTCTGAATTCCTTATCAGACATATCCATGAGGTCCATTGTATTGACTGTGGGTGATGTAGGCTTGATGATTTCCCTTGGAAGAGATGCCTTTTGTTAGTTGCTCATACTTCTTTAGTCTCTGTGATTGTTCCTAGTCATCAGGTGATCTATATACTGCTTCCTAACTTATTTAAGGTATCTCTGAGTGTTAAAAGGTGTACAAGATTTAAAAATTGATTATTTCTCTTATGGTTGGCCTACTTGTACCATGTACTGTTGTCACTGGTCCTGGGTGATCCAAAGTCCTCCCTGTTTCTAAGGAGTGGTGAGCCTCCAACTGACCTAATAAGCAACACCTTAAGAGCAAAGGAAAAAAAAAAAGCGGCACACAATGCATGTCCCATGCTATTCAAAACACTAAAAATCAGAGTCCAAAGGCAAGTGGGGAAGGGGCAGAGGATGAGTGATGGATCCCAGCCATAAGGGCCTACAGCTGCAGGTAACCTGGTGTCTGTAACTACTCACTGGCTTGAACTGGTTTGCAAGTGTGGGGATGCGTGCAAGTTCGTCTTAAAGTCCCAAAGAGCCAACCTGAAGTCCAGAGACGAGTAGGGGTGGGGATGCATGATTGTCCGGGCCATAAGGGCCTGCAGCCACAGGCAGTCTGGTGTCTGGACTCTTCATATTTCTTGTGCCTCTGCTCTTGTTTCTGGTCATCTGATGGATTATTCATTTCTTCCTAATTTCTTGGATTTAACTCTGTAATATTGGGGGAAAGATGTGCTCTGCTTTTCTGGTATGTTGTTTGAAGAGAGCCTTGTGTTATGTTCAGAGAATGGTATATTTAGCCAGCTTGACGTGTTTTGTTCCTACCTAGAGTCTCAGGACTAGATGTACCTTGGGCTGAGCTGTAATATATAGCTAAAGATGAGATCCAGTTCAGTAAAGTATGAAGTCTCAAAGGACACCAGCTATTCCAAAAGTCACTGGCAGGGGTAGGTGAGCTGTAGTCTCTCTGTATCTCTGTCTCCCTGATGATCACCCTGTAACCTGCAGTGTTGCTGGAACTGGATTTGCCAATGGCATATGGGGAGGGGTCATGCAGTGGGGAGGGCTGGGACTCTCTAGATCCCAGTTAACACACCTACGAGTTCAAAGGCATGTGGGTGGATGTGAACCACGGTCTCTCTGCAGCTCTGTCTCTCCGACGCTCACCATGCAACCTCATTTGGATAGATTATAAGAGAATTATGCTGGTTCAATAAGGCCATTTTCAAAAGGTTAGATACTTGAATGGTTCTATTTGCATAACATTCTTAAAAATAAAATTGCAGGCCAGTTGTAGTGGTGCAGCAATAACACAGTGATCTGAGATGCTGAAGCCACATGAGACAGGTCTGCATTCTGAGGTCTCCTTGCATGTGCCTGACATGTATGCACATGCCCATTATTCATGCTGATTGAGACTAGGAATGGGCGGGTAGCCTGAAGATTACAGCAGGTGTGTTTCTCTGTCTTTCATGGAAAAAATAAACTCTTTTAAAAATTTGCCAGAAAGATAAAGAGAGAAGGGGGAAATGGAGAAAGCACCACCCCCACTGGGGTGTGGCCACACCACAGTCCCTTATTCATTTCTAAACACTGTTGGGATTTGGGGCATGCATACACTCATGCCCTGTGAGTTTTTCAAGCTGCTGGGGTTGGTACTTGAACCATGTGGCTGACTATATGGAATCTGGTTCCTTTAATCACTAGACCACAGGGCTTGCCCTGTAAAAAACAAACTTTAAAATAAAATTATAGAGAAGGGAAATAGATTTTTGTCAAGGGTTAGGGATAGGTGGAGAATGAGCGGGTGTGACTATAAAGGAAGAGCAGGATAAAGTCTTTTTTCTTTTAAGAGAGAGTTCTGCTATAGGGTGCTTGTGCTCACTAGAGAGACAGAGAGACAGAAAGTGAGAAATAATCCCCTGAGAGGATGGCCATGCCACAATCGCTTCTCTTTTATTCTTCTACTGGAATCTTGGGCATGCATATCACGTGCCTGGTGTTTGTTTTAAGTCACCGGGACCAAGCCTCAAACTGTGGTCAACTGTGTGAGAGTCCACCAATGTAACTATTATGCTATGTGCTGGTCCCTTAGGATGGAGTTTTATGTATGTAAGTATGTGCGTATGTATGTATCATGATTCTGGTGGTGGTTATAGAATACTATACATATAATATCATTGCATATAGCTATACACTCTATAATTGTTTCACAATAAAATGGTTATTACAAAATTTTTGATACTAAGTATTACCCATAATTCTGTTATTCTACACTAGGCCCTTGTTTTCATTACTTTATTATTTCATTTTATCTTTGTCTGTATGCCTACATCATTTAAACTATTTACAGTAGTTTTACTTAACTTTTCAATTTAGCATAATATATTTTTTGTAAATATTTTTACAGAAATTAAATAGTTTTGTACAGTTTCTGTAAAATGTTTAATGGTTCCATATTTCAGATTAAGCTAACTTTTTGATATGAAAAGCAGAAATGTAGAATCCATAATATTATTTTATTTATCTATTATATAGCCCATTGTAATAATGTTCTTAAACTTCCCTAATCCTTTCCCCTTTTATTGGACATTTAGGTATTTCCAATTTCCTCCTATTATCAGTAGAACCTCAAGGAATATCCTCAACTGTATAAATTTTATTTTTCTGAGTTATTTCCTTACAATAAGTTTATTGGGTTAAAGGATAGCAGGTCATATGTACGTGTTCTTAATAATATTTCAATATTGCTTTCTAAAAGGGATATAGCTTTGCAACTAACAATATTTAGGAGCATACCAGTTTTACCACAACTGTCTTGCCAGCACTGGGTGCTTTGTAAATTGCATAAGTATAAAATAGTGATTCTGAGTTATTTCCTTACAATAAGTTTATTGGGTTAAAGGATAGCAGGTCATATGTACGTGTTCTTAATAATATTTCAATATTGCTTTCTAAAAGGGATATAGCTTTGCAACTAACAATATTTAGGAGCATACCAGTTTTACCACAACTGTCTTGCCAGCACTGGGTGCTTTGTAAATTGCATAAGTATAAAATAGTGACTCCATGATCATTACTAGTAAAATTGAACTCTTCATAATTTTATTTCCTCTTGTGGTCATGTTTTTGTGCTACTTCATCTGCTGAGGTTGTAATACTTTTCTTACAAATGTGAAGACACTATGTATATGCTATAAGAAGAACGTGTTTGATATTTATGATATTCTTTTTATTAGAACATATATTTAGAGTTATATGAAAAAATACCAAGGCCTCAGTAGATAAATGAGTATCCTGTTCTTAAAGTCTCTTAAATGTCTCCAGGTTACGAGATAATACCATTTTTGAATCATCACTTTTAGTCATGTGTAATTTGCCTGCACAGTAATTTGTCATTGACAGATAGACTGGGTTAATGACCCTGGATGTGAACATGAGAGTACATAAAATGAAAAGAGCATTAGACTGGGGATTTTATGTTCTACATGATCTCAGGCATCTCTTCTTTCCTCCCTTTGTAAATGAGAATCATGACACCTAAAGATCTGGAGGTACAGGGACCAGCAGTTAGCATAATGGCTGTGTCGCTGGACTCCCATGTAGTCAACCATGGTTCGAGTCCCGGACCCAGCGGCTTAAACACGCCGGGCAAGTGTGCGTGCATGCCCAAGATCCAGAGAGGAAAATGGAAGAGAAGAGATTGTGGTGCGGCCACCCCCCTGGGGGGGGATTTCTCACTTTCTGTCTCTCTGTTTCTCTCTGTCTGGTGAACGCACGCGCCCTATAGAAAAAAAAAAAAAAAAAATCTCCAAAAAAAGAAAAAAAAAAAAACTCTCCAAAAAGAGAAAAAAAAAAAAGATCTATTTCTCAAGTTTCTGAACAGAAAAGGCTTATTTGTTTCTCTGTTTTAACTTCGAGTGTTTAAGATTAAATTCATCACATATGCCTAGACTCCTGGCCCATGCAAGATGATCTCTTGTTTTATTTACTTATTTATTTAGTCATTCCCATTCCACTCTCCTATCACAGGCAAGAATTCTTGTTTGAATAGTGTAACATTTTGATGTGCCCTCTCAAAACATGATTGTTTTGTGTGGATGAATTTTAATTTTATGTTAATAGTGATGTTTTCAATATGTCATTCTGTTTTTTGCTTTTTTCACTATGTCATACATTTCTGAAGTCATCCATGTTGTTATGCATACCTCTAATCAGTCACTTCTAGCAGTTGTATAATATTCTACCATTTCTGACCTGTTTATTCTAAAAGTGATGGCAATGTTCATCATTGCATATGTCCCGTTGTAGACTACATAAAAATTTATTTGGTTTTATTTTCAGAAAAAGCATTGCTGAGTCTTCAGGTATATATTTTTCTCTTCGATTAAGTAATGCCAGATTGTTCTCTTATTTTTTTCTTTTTCTTTTTTTGGAGACGTCTTTGCTGTAGGGTGCGTGCGCTTGCCAGACAGACAGAGAGAGACAGAGAGATAGAAAGAGTGAAATCACCCCCCAGGGGTGATAGTCATGCCGCAATCCCTTCTCCTCCATTCTCCTCTCAGGATCTTGGGCATGCACGCACATGCGCCCGGCATGAGTTTTTAAGCCACCGGGTCCAGGACGTGAACCGCAGTTGACTACATGGGAGTCCAGTGACATAGCCATTATGCTAACTGCTGGTCCGGCCAGATTGTTCTCTTGAGTGGCCCAATCCTTTTGTACCTTACATAGTTGTACTGAATGAGTTTTCCTGCATCCTTTTACAACTATACCAACACACAACATTTTCTTTATTTGTTTTTCATTTACCAGAGGACACATGTGCTCACCAGAGAGTGCCAAAGTGCGTAGAGAGAGGGACCACCCCAATGGAGGGTGGTCATGTTGCAATGGCTTCTCTATTTCTCCCTTCTGTCAGAATTTGGGACATGCACAGGTATGTACATGGCATGTTTTTCAAGCCTCTAGGGGCAGGAATTCAAACCACACTGGCCATGTGGGATCTTGGCTTCCTTAACCATTAGCTCAGGGGGCTGGCCTTCACTTGACATTTTCCAGCTTTCTAGGTTTTTTTTTTCCCCCAATCTTAAAATCTTAAAGCAATATTATGGGACCAGCAGTTGGTATAATGGCTATGTCTCTGGACTCCCATGTAGTCTACACTAGTTCAAGTCCTGGACCCAGTGACTTTAACTCATGCTGGGTACATGTGCATGTGTGCCCAAGATCCCAAGAGGAGAATGAAGGAGAATGGATTGCAGCATGGCCATCCCCACTGTGGGGTTATTTATCGCTTTCTGTCTCTCTGTCTCTCTCTGTCTTTCTGGTGAGCGCATGATGTCCCCTATAGCAAAAATAAATAAATAAATAAATAAATAAATAAAATGAATAAATAAATAAAATAAAATAACTCTCAAAAAAGAAAAAAAACTTAAAGTAATATCTTAATTTAATTTCTTTTATTAACACTGTTTTTTAAAGAAATATATATTTTTTAATTTTATTTATTTATTCATTTATTTTAATTTGACCACAGAGGAACAGAGTAAGAGTAAGAATGAGAGAGAGAGAGAGAGAAAGCAAGCCTCCTGGTCCAAGTGGGAGTCCATGTGGGAGTCCAGCACCCTTAACCACCATGCCACCTGCGGCCTCTTATTAACACTGTTTTGAACATCTCTTCATGGTTGTATGTTTCTGGATTTTCTCTTATGTGGCTTTTATGTTCTTATATTCTGTTTTTCTGTTAAGTGCTTCTTTTTCTTATTGAGTTGCTAGGAGTCTCATATATTTTAGATAGTAATTACTTGTCAATTGTAGACATTGCACATATATTATCTCATTTTGTTATTTTATTATGTGAAAGTATGTGGTAAGTTTATTCATAGTCACCAAAGCTTAGAAATAACACAAATCATTAACATCATTCAAGAACTGATTGTATAAACTTACAGAGATACATTCATGCAATGGGATACTTTTTATTTTTTTTCTAATTATAATATAATTTTTTTTTACATTTTTAATTTAATTTTCTTTTATACATTCAATAACATTATTTAGCTTACAAAGTGAATATTTCAACAGGTGAACATCTCTCCCTAGTCCAGTTGATAAAACTATAAAATATCTTCAACAAATAATACCACATTCCTTTGTCCCATTAATGCTTTGCTTTCCTATTTTTCTTCTAAATGTCCTCCTTCCACAGACTCAGTTCTTTCACACACACTATATCTGGTATTTACATCCATATACTGTATTTCTATATCAACTAGTCAATAAGTTTCAGTCATAGAGTGCAGACACGCAGTATATATTAAGTGGGGACATACACTGTCTCTCCTTCATAGCCTGGCTTGTTTGACTGAGCAATAGATCTTTCATATTCTTCCACTTTTCTGTCAAAATTCAGGGTTTTGTTGTTTTTCATGAATGAATAGTATTCCATAGAGTATATGTGCCACAGTTTTCTATCCATTCATCTGTTCATAGGCATTTGGGTTGGTTCCATGATCTAGCAATTGTGAATCATGCCACAATAAACATCGATGTGCAAGCACTTTTCCAATTAAGTATTGTTCTATCTTGGTAGATACCAAGCACTGGGATTGCTGGATCATATGGTAGTTCTATTTACAGATTTTTGAGAAATCTCCAAATTGTTCTCCACAGTGACTGGACCAATTTACATTCCCACCAGCAGGGAAAGACAGTTCCCCTTTCACCACACCCCCACCAGCATTTATCAATTTTTTTTTTTTAAATCTTAGTCATTCTGACTGGGGTTGGATGGTATCTCATTGTTGTTTTGATCTCCATTTTCCTTACAATGAGGATTTTGAACATTTTTTCATATGCCTTTTGTCTATTCATATGTCATCCTTAGAGAGTGGTTTTTAAAAATCATTCTCTCATCTTTTAATAGGGTTGATCATCTTTTTTCAGAACAGCTGTTTAAGTTTCTTGTGAATTATGGTTATCAGTCCATTTTCTTCTGTGTCCTGTCTTTATCTGTTGTTTTGATTTCGCCAGGGGTCTGAACATATTTACAAAAATATTTTCCTATTCTGAGTTAGGGCTGTTGATTCACACTAATTACTGTGCCTTTTGCCATGCAGAAACTTCTTAGTCTGATGATTACACCACCACTTGTCTATTTTGGGGATTATCGACTGTGCTTTGGGGGTCTTATTTAAGACGTCTTTCCCAACCCCGGTATCTCCCAGAGTTTCCCCAGTGTTTTCCAGGAGCAGTTTTATAGTTTGAAGTCTTAGATTTAGATCTTTGATCCACCTTGACTAGATTTTTGTCAAAGGTGAGAGATAGGTGGTCACAGTCATTTTTCTACAAGTGACAATCCAGTTTCTACAGCACCATTTGTTGAAGAGGTTCCCCCCACACACACACAGGATTGACTGGTACCCCTTGTCAAAAATCAGTTGACTGTATATTTGTGAATTAGTTTCTGGGATTTTGTTCCATTGGTCCACATGTATGTTTCTGTGCCAGTACCATGCTGTTTTGATTACCACAGCTTTGTAGTATATTTTGGGGTCATGGAGTGAGATTCTGCCCACTCCACTCTTCTTGTGCAGAATTACTTTGGAATGATGGGTCTTTTATGTTTCCAGAAGAATTTTATGATTTTCTTTCCTAGACCTGTGAAGAATGTGTCTGGTACTTTGATTGGCATTGCATTAAATATGTAGATTAATTTGGGTAGAATTGCCATTTTGATTA
>NW_006203793.1:269302-283686 GCF_000334495.1 Tupaia belangeri chinensis
CTGTATTCATGTATTACTTCCAGAATTTTTTTCATGGAAACCACTGTGTCTTCTATGTATACAATCATGTCATCTATGAATAGAGAGTTTCACCTCTTTTTTTCCTAGTTGAATACCTTTTATCTTTTTGTCTTTTCTAATTGCATTGGTGAGGACTTCTAGTACTATATTGAAAAGGAATGGATTAAGTGGGCATCCTTGTCTTTAGTGGAAAAACTTTCAACTTTTCTCCATTGAGGATGATGTTTGCTATGGGTTTTTCATAATAGCTTTTATTGTGTTGAGAAATGACTCTTCTATGCCGATTGATCTGAAGATGGAAGTTTGGGGTAGTATTAATACTCAAAAATGTAAACAAATTAAAAATAACATGAAACAACATAAAGAAACTCAAGAAGCAATAAGCTAAGAATGATAGCCCTAGAGATTAGGTGAACCCACTCTCAAAAGATACATATATATATGCAAAGCAATAGAATTTAACCATTTCAGAACTCTGGAAATCAACTATAGACATAGAATAAACTGAAATGCATGTATTTAACCATTTCAGAACTCTGGAAATCAACTATAGACATAGAATAAACTGAAATGCATGTATTTAACCATTTCAGAACTCTGGAAATCAACTATAGACATAGAATAAACTGAAATGCATGTATTCTAGAAAATGTACCAAACTTCAGTAATACCAGTGGGCTTGTGGTATTTTGAACCTCATTCTGTTATTAACCTTATAAAAAAGTCTTTTCTTGTCCCTAAATCCAAGGTATTCTTTATTTGTTTTTTTTTTTAGTAACCTTATTGTTTTACCTTTAAAAAAAATACATGTTTGCCTTAGGGCATGTGTTCTGTGGATAGAGACAGAGAGAAAGAGATGAGGAAAGAGAGAAATCACCCTGCAGGTGGGATGGCCATGCCAAAATCCCTTCTTTTTCATTATCCCCTCAGGATCTTGGACACACACACACACACCTTATTGTTTTACCTTTAAAAAAAATACATGTTTGCCTTAGGGCATGTGTTCTGTGGATAGAGACAGAGAGAAAGAGATGAGGAAAGAGAGAAATCACCCTGCAGGTGGGATGGCCATGCCAAAATCCCTTCTTTTTCATTATCCCCTCAGGATCTTGGACACACACACACACACACACACACACACACACACAATGTTATTTTCAAAAGCCACTGGGTCAGGAACTCGTACTGCAGTCAGCCATGAAGGAGTCCAGTGATGTAACTGTTATGCCATCTGCTTGCCCCTTTATTTTTACTTTTTATATATAGGTTAATCTCAGTCCACTTTGGTATATGGTATTAGGTAGAGACAAAGTTTTACCTTTTTCCATGTACTATTTCCCCAACATATTTCATAAATACTTTGTCTTTTGTCTATCGGTTTATAGTGCCATATTTATGCTCTATTAGACTGTCATTTATACTCTAGTCTACCTTTGAGAGCATGTCCTTTTCTACTGGCAAAAACCTTAAAAAATTATCTTACAAGTTTAAAATCAAGATTACACTTAGCCTTATAACATGGACTGAGTAATCATTCCTTTTTTTTTTTTTAAGAGATTTTTGCTATAGGGCACATGTTCTTGCCAGAGAGACAGAGAGAGAAAAAAGAAGAAATCATTCCCCAGGGGGCACGGCCATGTTGTAATCTGCAGTTGCTTTCCATTTCTTTTTTTACTTTCCCCCACATGTCATTGATTCACAAAGTATCTTAATTAATCTAACTACTTTCAATAACAAGTTCAGGGACCAGCAGTTAGCATAATGATTATGTTGCTGGACTCCCATGTAGTTGACTATGGTTCGCGTCCTGGACCAGGTGACTTAAAACTCACGCTGGGTGTGTGTGTGTGCATGCCCAATATCCCAAGAGGAGAATGGAGGAAAAGGGATTGTGGCGTGTCCATCCCCCCGGGGGGTGATTTCTCTCTTTCTGCCTCTCTGTCTCTGTCTGGCTGGTGAGCACATGCGCCCTATAGCATAAACCTCTCAAAAAAAATAACAAGTTCATCTGATATATACATATCTATGAACACATGTTCACTTTAAGCATGAAACTGTGAGTAGAATGAATATACTTTAAAGTAACAGCTAGCTGAGGCTATATGGCTTACTGTGGCTATTAAATATTTATAGTTGAATATATTTTTCAATTTCAAGAAAAGCAGTTTTAACTTTAATAAATCAAAATAAAAAAATGTTGAGAGCTTTGCTTAAAACTTAAAGCCAGGACATAGGTTACAATTTTGTTCAAATACTAAGTACATGAACCTATCAGCAGCTCAAGACAAGATAAAAATCCTTAAATCTAGAAAACAAAGCATAGCAGAAAATCAGTAATGTTTTAGTCAAAAGTGATAAGATTCTATTTTACCAGTTCAGTCTCATGTAATTAATCTATATTCTGTTGTGGCAATTACTTTTGCACTAAATTAATTGTATCAAAATATTTTCTCCAAAATTGTTTATTATAAGTAGCAACTGCAAAGCAAAGAAATTATTATAGAGGAAGGACTGAAACATACTGTGACTTCATGATCAGAATTAATATAATGAACAAGCAGGAGCTGGATCTTGTGTGTCTCCCAATGTGATACCATGAGAAGAACACAACATAATTTATGCAATATTCTGGTTGGAAATGTATCACTGGAATTTAATTATGAGGAAATACTCTGTAAGCCCCCCAAGGGAGGACTATTAAAAAGAACAGGACTATATTCTTCAAAAATGTTAATGTGGGTGCCAGATGGTGGCCTGGTGGTAAAACATGAGGTTCTGAGTTTGTGTCCATAGACCCCCTGACCGCACAGTGCCCAAACCATGCCCATGATCCAAGGCTGGCTGAAGCCTTGGGGTTGGGACTCTGTTGGGGGTTCTGTCTCTGTGTTTCTGTGTCTCGCTCATTCGCATATTCTTAGCAGAAATTTTCTCTCTTAATTGCTTTGCCAAACTATTACCATACATGTTCTCATCAACAAATTGTTTTCTATTTGTTTTTTATAAATTTTTCTTTATTTTTCCCCCTTGATTCCCTACCTCTCCACCTCTTCCATTTTCCATCCTCGTCCCACACTGTCTCTGTTATCTATAGTCATTTTCCATGCCTTCTTACACCCCCCCCTACTAAAGATCTTAATTAATCTAAAAACTTTCAATGGCAAGCTTAGCTCATATATACGTATCTATCAACACATGTCTGACTTCAGGCATAAATATCACTGGGTAAAGTGAGCATACAATAAAGTAGCAACTCACTGGGGCTATGTTGCTTACTGCAGTGATTACATAGGTATTTTTTAATGCATTTTTTTTATTTTAAGAAAAATAGTTTTAGTTTTAATAGATCAAAATAAAAAAATTCTAAGAGAAATTTGCTTAAGACTTAAAACCAGGAAAAACGTTAGAGTTCAGTTCAACAGTAGATTGATGAAACTATCAACAGTTTAAGAGAAGGTAAAAATCCTTAAATCTGGAAAATAAAGTATTGGAAAAGGTAAGTAATGTTTTAGCCAAAAGTCATAAAATTCTATTTCACCAGTTCAGTCTCATGCAATTAATCTCTCTTCTGTTGAATAGTGTTATTGTGAAAATAAGACTAGAAAATAACCCCCCAAAAATGAGAATAAAATAGAAGTTATACTAGATACCATTGATAATCTATTCCATAAAATCTTGGAAGAAAACTTTAATTAATCTCATGTAATTAAACTCTCTTCTATTGAATTTAGTGTTATTGCTGTCTGATCTTTTAAAATAAACTCTGGAAGTTAACATTCAACTCCAGACTTGTCCCTGTCTTTAGGATGTCAATTATTTTGGTTGTTTTTCGTACTCTTATTTCCATGTGTCCAACTTTAGCTTTCCAGATCTAGCACTCCCTTCAGCACTTCTTGGAGAGCTAGTCCGGTGTTGGTAAATTCTTTCAGATTTTGTTTATCTGAGAATGTCTTTGTCTTTTTTTTTCCCATATAAAGGATAATCTTGCTGGGTAAAGTATTCTTGGTCAAAATTGTTTTTCATTTAACACTTCAAATATATTTTCTTTCCTTGTTCGCAATGTTTCCAATGAGAGGTTCACTGTTAGCATGAGAGAATATCCTTTGAAAGTAAATTGACACTTCTCTCTTGCCAAATATAGTATCTTGTCTGTCTGTGGTTTTGGTCAGTCTGGTTATGATGTGCCTTGGAGAAGATCTTCTTGGGCTGATTCTATGTGGGGCCCTTTGCATTTCTTGGGTCTAGATATTTGAGTACCTCTCTAGGTTTGGAGAATTTTCTTCCAAGATTTCATGGAATAGATGATCAATATCCTTATTAGTTTCTTCACCTTCTGGGATACCAGTGATCTGGATGTTTGGGCGTTTCATTGCATCTAGTATTACTTGTATGCTATTCTCATTTTTGATGTGTGGGCGTTTCATTGCATCTAGTATTACTTGTATGCTATTCTCATTTTTTTCCTCAGTCTTTTTGGTGAATTTTTCTAGGTCAGAGGTTCTATCTTCTACATCTGAGATTCAATCTCTACATGATTTAATCTGCTTTTAATTTCAAAGGAGATTTTGATTTCCTGTATTATAGCTTTCATCTCTAACAATTCCACTTGACTCTTTTTTAAGATGTGCATTTTCTCTTTCAGATCATGAGAGGACTTCCTCACCTCCTGGAACTCATTGTCTCTTTTCTCCTGTGTCTTCCTGAGTTTATTGTCTCTCTTCTCTTGCATCTCTGTTAGCTTTGCCACTATGGATATTTTAAATTCTTTATCTGACATCTCCATGAGTTCCCTTGAATTGTTTGTGATGGATGAGGAGTTATTCTTTTCCCTTAGGGGAGAGATATTTTCTTGGTTTCTCATATTTCTTGTGCCTCTATGGTGGTTTCTGGTCGTCTGATGGATTACATGTTTTTTTCTAGTTTTTGAAGTTAAATCTGAGCACTCAGAGACATGTAGGAGGAAGTGATCTGCAATCTCAAACAGTACCATTTTTCTCCTTTTGTGCAGCAAATTCAATGGAAATTGAGGATTAATTTGACCCCAAAAGTATTCAGATAGTTGACTAGATATAGATGACTGGTTATTGGCTTGTCCTATAGGGGTGGGGTAGGGGGGCAAGGTAAAAGAGCGACAGAGAACTAAGTATGAAAATTTGGAAAAATAATAGACTGAGATGGCGACAGACAGATAGAATAAATAGGGTGCTCTAATCTGGCTCCTGGCTAAATCTGGGGGGCAGGAGGCTGAAGTCTGGGCAGAAGGTCTTCAGTGGTCCTAATCTCTGAAAGGGGCTGCTCAGAACTCAGATATAGATGGCTAGTGATTTACTTGTCCTGGCTCCTGGCTAGATCTGGAGGGTTCACTTTTTAACAAAAGCCAGAGTCTTGTTGTTCTTTATGGTTGAGTAGTATTCCATAGAGTGTATTGCCACATTTGTTTCAATCCATTCTTTCGTTTGTGGACATTTGGGTTGATTCCATGTCTTAGCAATTGTGAATGATGCCACAATAAACGTAGATGTGCAAGCACTTTTCAGACTGAGAATTCTTCTGTCCTTTGGGTAGATACCCAGGAGTGGAATTGCTGGATCACATGGTAGTTTTATTTGTAGATTTTTTTGGGAGAGTTTTTTTGCTATAGGGTGCATGACCAGACAGACACAGAGAGACAGAAAGCGAGAAATCACTCTCCTCCCAAAGGGGATGACCACGCCACAATCCCTTCTCCTCCATTATCCTCTTGAGATCTTGAGCACACATACACATGCGCCCAGCGTGAGTTTTGAGCCACTGAGTCCGGGACACGAACCGCAGTCGACTACATGGGAGTCCAGCAACATAGCCATTACACTAACTGCTGGTCCCCTCTTTGTAGATCTCTTAGAAGCCTCCATATTATTTTCTACTGTGGCTGGACTAATTTACATTCCACCAGATGTGTAGGAGAGTTCCTCTTTCACCATAACCCTTATTGTTTTTGTTTGTTTGTTTGTTTGTTTATCTTCACCATTCTTACTGGGGTTAGGTGTTATCCTATTATGGTTTTAATCTGCATCACCCTTATGATGAGGGATATGCTCTTTGGTTGTTCATATGTCTTCATTAGAGAGTAGTTTGTTCAGCTCATTTTCCCATCTATTAATTGAATTGGTCTTTTTTTTTTTTTTTTCAGGTAAGCCAATTGAGTTCCCTATGCTTCTATGCTTTTTTGTATAATCCCAAATACTCAGAAGAGACAAGGGAAAATAGATTGGTATTGATTGACCCAATATCAGATTTTAGGTGTATGGGAATACCCAATAAGTACTAGATCCTAGCAGATGTCAACAGAAACTATGAAGTAAGTTAGTTAATGATATTATCCTTTTGGTGCATTTAATTAAAATAGCAGAAAATCAGTGGGGACCAGCAGATAGTATAATGGCTACGTTGCTGGACTCCCATGTAGTCGACTGTGGTTCAAGTTCGAGACCCAGTGGCTTAAACTCACATCAGGCCCATGTGTGTGCATACCCAAGATCCCAAGAGGATAATGGAAGAGAAGGAATTGCGGTGTGACCATCCCCCCTGCAGTGGTGATTTCTCACTTTCTGTCTCTCTGGCTCTCTGTCTTTCTGTTGAACGCACACACCCTATAGCAAAAACCTCTCAAAAAAGAAAAAGAAAAAGAAAAAGAAAAAGAAAAAGAAGAAGAAGAAGAAGAAAAAGAAAAGGAAAGAAAAAGAAAATAGCTGAAAATCAGCAAACAAAGTTTTTAAAAAAGGAAAAAGGTGCTTATCTTTCCTTTTCATTCAGTATTCAACCATCTGACAAGCATTTATTGAGTACCTACTGCACTCAAGACACTGAGTCAGGAATCTCATGGTCTAAAGCACACAAAGGTGTATGTGTTTGTTCTTCTTCAGAACTTCCAAAGTTTCATGGGAAATGTGCATTTAAATGAAACTATATTGGATTTCATTTTTTTCTCATGAAAATTACCTTGTATTTAATTAATTCCACTTTCCATACACTTTTTGAAGTCTTCTAATAAGGTGTTTTGGGAACATAGCTGAGGGGTATGAAAATAATTCTGAGAAGCAAAAAACAGGAGACTGTTTTTGCTTTGGGGACTAACCTTTTGTAGGAATTCCATCTTAATTTATACAGTAGGAGGTGAAAGGAGGTCAGATATTGAAGCCAGATCTTGAAGGGCTTCATGACCAGATTAAGGAATTTGAACATTTTCATTAAAAAAGTTGGGGACTGTGAAATCATTTTAAGCTAGGAAGAAACCTGAGTATATATGTATTGATATATACTTTGTTTTTAGTGTAGAGAATGATAGCTTTGTTTTTAGTGTAGAGAATTATTTTTCTGGAGGTAAGAATGTAGGAGGGGATGAGCAATTGGCATAATGGCTATGCCACTAGACTCCCATATAGTCGACCATGGTTTGAGTCCCAGACCTGGTGGCTTAAACTCATGCTGGGCACATGTACATGCATGCCCAAGATTCCGAGAGGAGAATGGAGGAGAAGGGATTGTGGCATGGCCATCCTCCCTCGGGTGTGATTTCTTGCTTTCTGTCTCTCTCTGTCTTTCTGGTAAGTGCATGTGCGCTATAGCTAAAACCTCTCAAAAAAGTAAATACAGAATGTAGGAGAATAATATGAGAAATGGTGAGAACTTGAACTAAGGCAATGACTTCAGATTGAGGTGAGGAGATGATTTTAAAAGGTACTCAGCTGGTAGAATTGAAAGAATCTTATGGCAGATTAAATATACCTCTAATGACAGATTAAATGTAACTGGTAAAAGGGAAAGTAGTTTAGTATAAATCCCATGTTTCTGGATTCTTGCTTCAGCAACCAATAGATGATAGCCAACATAAGAGCCATAGGCAGAAGGACAGATGATATGTTCAGTTTTAGACTTGAGTTCAAGTTGATTAAAAAGATACCAAGATTGTCCTCAATTTACAGTGGGTTATTTTATTTTATTTTATTTTGCCTTTTATGATGCTATGAAAGTGATACACATTCAGGAGAAACTGTAACCCCATCATAAGTCAAGGAGCATCTAGTTAAATGCATTTCAATTTATGATGTTTTCAACTTAATGGGTATATCAGTACATACCCCTTTATACGTTGAGGAGAATCTGTATTTGATAGCATCAAGCATTGGGATCTAGATCTCAAAAAGAGCGCTGGGTCCAATAGAGAAGTATGGAAATGTATTGGGGGTCCCCAAGACCATCTCTCAGGTTTGTGATTCACTAGGAAGATTCATAGGACACAGCATATAGTCATACTATGGCTATGATTTAAAAATATAAAGCAAAATTAGCAAAGGGTAAGGGCTCATAGTGTAAAGTCTAAGAAAAAAAATACGAGTTTTCAGAGTCCTCTCCCAGTGGAGTCACACAGGACACTTAATTACTCCAGCAATAAATTATGATAATACATGTAAAATGTCCATCAGGGAAGCTCACTAAAGATTCAATGCCCAGGGACTTTTGTTTTTTAATTTGCTATAGGACACATACGCTTGACAGAGACAGGTAGAAATAGAGAGAAGGAAAGTGAGAAATAACTCCCTAGGGGTGATGGTTTCCCTTCTTTCTCCTCTTGGGATTTTAGGCATGCATTCACACACTCACCCAGCATGTTTAGTTTAGTTTGTTTGTTTGTTTGTTTAGAGAGATTTTTGCTATAGGGCACGTGCAATCGTTGGAGAAACAGACAGAAAGCAAGAAATCACCCCTCAGGAGGGATGGCTATGCTGCAATTCCTTCTCCTTCAGTCTCCTCTTAGGATCTTGGGCACACATGCACATGCACTCGGGTGTGGGACTAAACTACTGAGTCTGGGACTCGAACTGCAGTCGACTACGTGGGAGTCCAGCAACGTAACCATTATGTCATCTGCTGGTCTTCACACCATGTTTATTAAGCCACTGACCCTGAGACTCAAAGTGTACAGCCAGTGATGTGAGAACCAGCCACCTTAACCACCACACCACCAGCTGGCCCGCCCAGGGTTTTTATTGGTGGCTACACACATAGTCATCCTCTCTCTAGTATATAGCAAAATCCCAGATGCCCAGAAGGAAAGCAGGTGTTCAGCAAAAACCACATTGTACAAACAGTTTAGGCAGAATGAGCCACTTTTACCAGTTAAGGAATGATGGACATCATCCTAAAATGCTGTTTCAAGGCACCATCCAAGGGTCACCTTGCAAGTAAACCTTTCTAGTAATAGCATTCAGTCTTGCTATGATAACTTTTTTGCATAACCATTAGTGTTTAAGTGATATCCTTGAGTTGGATCTTTAAGTAATTTCCAGCTTTTTACTCTTATAATATGACCATAATTGTAATGACTTTCTGGTAACATAGCTTTGAATATCCACTAGGTATGAGGATTAATGAGCTTTTAATTAGCAGTCTATCTGTAAGTAGGTTGTTGGGGTCATGCTTGACAGGAGTGAGTCCAGATGGTGTGAATTTTGTCAGTTCAAATATATGTCTGAGTCTCCTCAATGAGGTCTGAAATATCCATGTTGACCCTTTGAGTATGTATGGCTGTCTGAGCTGAAACAGGAGCTCCATTTATTTTTCTTTGTATGACTGCTTCTCTAGAGCCTAAGTTCAGGTAAAGGAGTGGTTAGAGAACTTTTCAATTTCAAATAGTTGTAATCTGGGGACATTGACTTTAAGGGGTTAAAGCATTCTAGATCTGATTGAGCTTGAAATTTTTATGCCTGTTCATTTTCTATTTGTTTGATCTGTTGCCAAATGTTTGGAAATGTTAATTTTGCAATGTCTGGTATGTGCTGTTATAATTTTTCTTTTAGAGAGAGAGATTTTTGCTATGAGGCATATATGCTTGCTGGAGAGGCAGAGAGACAGAAAGTGAGAAATCACCCCCCCCCAGGTTGATAGCCACGTCACAATTCCCTCTCCTTTATCTTCCTCTCAGATTTTTGGGAACACACACATACACGCCCAATGTGAGTTTTAGGCCCCTGGATCCAAGACTTGAACTGCTGTGAACTACATGAGAATTCAGTGACATAACTATTATGCCCTCTCCTGGTCCCTGTACTGTTATAATATTTTGTTGCCTCTTTGGGAAGATGTGTTTTGGTAACCACTAAAAGCTGATCAATTTGAGAAAACATGTCAGTCTTTCCATAGAGTATGTTACACCTAAAATGTGAGCACTTCCACCCCCAAACTAGTGTTTAAAAGGACCTCCAGATATGCATACTAGGAACCCTGTATGCAGTTTATGAAAGAGTAAATCATATTTCCTCCTCTTCTAGCTGTCTGGCTTACATTTGAGTCTATTCTTTTTAGTTTACTTGTTTTCAATCGACATTGTTTGTTCTTATAGGCAAATGTAGGAATTTCAGAGTAGGGTTGTATATGGGTTTCTGCCTATGATTTTAGTTATTCTAATGGTACATTTTCTTGTATATCGCAGTACCTTCCTTTTTGGAAAATAATAGCATATTTGGAAAATCTTTCATACCAAGAATATGTTTGTTGCTATTTCTGGGAAATGGATGATTCTGGATGAAAGATACCAGCAGCTAATCCTTGAATGTTTACTAATACCAGCTTGTTTATAGCAAGTAAGAAAACATAAAAAGAAAAAAAAATGAGTTTATGTATGTATGTGGAAATTGTAAAGGACAACCTCATGGAAGTGGAGAGTACAAGCATGACTGGGAAAGGGAAGACTAGAAGGGGATAGAATACAATGTGTGTAACAATTAGTATACTAATTACTCTGATTCAATCACTACACATTGTATTCTTATACTAAAAAATCACATTGTATTATATGAGTATGTACAATTATTACATGCCAAAAGATTGAAAGGAAGGGAAATCATGAAATTTTTAAAATCTGTGCAGAGCCTACCCTCCAGAAATAGGAGTTCCTAAATTTATTATGTTGGAAATGGTAGTTGGAAGTTTGAAATTCAGAAGTAAAGAACATGTCCCTGTGCTCTGCTACCTCTACAAAGAGAATAAAGTGAGCTAAGGAGATTTCTCTAATGAGAAATAAACCTGACTATAGAAGACCTGGGTTTAAGTACCCCTGTGTCATTACTAACCATGTGACCTCAAGTAAGTCATTTAACTTCTCTGAACTTCAGTACTTTAAAGGTTTTCAAAAGTCAACAATATATGTGGGCTTGTAAATTGTAAATGCAGATGTTAAGTGACATTTTGGTGTGTTCATTTGTTTCTTTCATTTTCCTTTAGTTCCAGCTCAAATAAAAATTTTTGGATTGAAAGAGAGTTGGTTTCATGAGAGAATATTTGGGGACCTCTCACTAGAAACAAATACCCTTGATCCTTTCTCTTTCCTTTTAATATGATTTAAAATAGTAGGAATAAAACCTTTGCCTCCTCTATGTTTGAGTTCCCTTACATAGGTAGTGATAATGATTCTCATCTCTTGTTTCTGCTGTGAGATCTGGGATAGACAAATAGTTAAGTCCTCAAGTGGGCAATATTCAAGTACTAAAGGGTATATTAAGGCAATTGGGTGTCTTCATATCAAAATTTTGAAGTGAACAGAATTTATAAGAACCACCCCAAAGTGTAACAAATTCCATTAACTAACCATTACCAGAAATGTCTGTTAAATAGCTATGTAGTTTTGTGTTGAAATAGCTTGAAACAAGCCAACCCTATGATTTGGAATTAAATCCTAAGACTAGTGAACCCTTTTGTCTTAAGGCACTCTAGGGCTTTGCACTTTCTTGAATTCTGCTCACACTGCAAGGTTCTGGGTTATTAGGGTGATATTACCAGGACTGTAAAAAATTTGGATGGTTTTAGAAAAATAGCTTCTTAACATGAAAACATTGAAAATAGTTATGGACACTGGAGACAGTGTGGAAGGAGGGTGGGAGAGGGGAAGAGTGTAGAAAAGGAATTTAGTGAGAAAATATAGAGAGAAACAGAGTTAAGACATTTGTGGGACAAAGAAATGGTTTATTACGTGTGGATGATGATGTGTATAGTATTCTCACACAGACTTGTTTGAGATGTATTTCATGTTGGGTAAATTCTCTATACAAGCTAAATGATGTATAGTGATTGAATGTATAAAAAAAGAAAAAGAAAAAGAAAAATAGTCCCTTATTTGTCAAGAGTAGAATTTTATTAAGGAAACATTCAAGGTTCTTTTTTTTTTTTTTCTGATTTAATGAGACTGAGTTGGGAATGAGAGCCACTTGCCAGTGGGAGACAGGCTTAGCCCAATGTCAATGAGATGGATGTACTTTAAAGACATATCTCTCTTTGATTTGGACACTGTCCTTAGTTGAATCATCCTCTTCCTCTACTCACTCAACCTGGGATCACAGATGATTTTTGACCACCAGCGATATGATCTCTCAACTGACAGACATTTTTCTAACAGGCTGCCATTTGCCACTATAGCCAGCCTCTGTCTGGATTTTTTTTCTCAACATCAATGTTTTCTTTTTTCAAATTTTTTTAAAATTTAATTTTCTTTTATAAATTAAATCACATTATTTAGCTTACAAAGTGAATATTTCAACAGGTGAACATTTCTCCTTAGTCCACTTGATAAAACTATAAAATATCTTCAATAGATAACACCACATTTCTTTGTCCTGTTAATGCTTTGCCTTTCTATTTTTATTCTAAATGTCCTTCTTCAGACCCTACACTTTCATTCACACTATATCTGGTATTTACATCCATTTGCTGTGTTTATATATCATTTAGTCAATCAGTTTAAGTCATAGAGTGCAGACACTTAGTATATATTAAGTGAAAACACACAGTGTCTCTCCTTCATAGCCTGGCTTGGTTCACTCAGCAATAAATCTTTCATATTCTTCCACTTTCCATCAAAGGGCAGGGTGGTTTTTTTTTGTTGTTTTGTTTTGTTTTGTTTTTAATGGCTGAATAGTATTAGAGTATAAGTGCCACAGTTTTTCTATCCATTCATCTGTTCGTGGGCATTTGGGTTTGTTCCATGATTTAGCAATTGTGAATAGTGCCACAATAAAAATCGAGGGGCAAGCACTTTTCCAATTAAGAATTCTTCTGTCCTTTGTGTAGATACCAAGGAGTGGGATTGCTGGATCATATGGTAGTTCTATTTGTAGATTTTTGAGGAATCTCCAAATTGTTCTCCACGATGGCTGGACCAATTTACATTCCCATCAGCTGTGTAAGAGTTCTTCTTTCACCACACCCCCACCAGCACTTACCATTTTTTTTTTATCTTAGTCATTCTGACTGGGGTTAGGTGGTATCTCATTGTTGTTTTGATCTGCATTTCCCTTAAAATGAGAGATGTTGAGCATTTTTTCATATGCCTTTTGGCTATTTGTATGTCATCTTTAGAGTGTGTGTTTTTTTTTTTCAACTCCTTCTCCCATATTTTAATAGCATTGATCATCTTCTTGTGGAACAGCTGCTTGAGTTCCCTGTGTTTTCTGGTTATCAGTCCCTTATCTGATGCATAGTTTACAAAAATATTTTCCCATTCTGAGGGCTGACAATTCACACTAATTACAATGTCTTTTGCCATGCAGAAACTTCTTAGTCTGATGTAATCCCACTTGTCTATATTTGAGATTATCGACTGTGCTTTGGGAGCCTTATTCAAGAAGTCTTTCCATACACCAGTGTCTCCCAGAGTTTCTCGTGTTTTCCAGGAGCAGTTCTATAGTGTGATGTCTTAGAGTTAGATCTTTTATCCACCTTGACTTGATTTTTGTCAAAGGTGAGAGGTAGGGGTTCATATTCATTTTTCTGAAAGTGGAAATACAGTTTTTCCAGCACCATTTGTTGAAGAGGATTTTCTTTTCCCATTGGGTTGACTGGTACCCCTTGTCAAAAATCAGTTGACTGTATATTTGGGAATTTATTTCTGGAGATTCTATTCTGTTCCATTGGTCCACGTGTCTATTTCTGTGCCAGTATCATGCTGTTTTGATTACCACAACTTTGTAGTTTGTTTTTGGGTCAGGGAGTGAGATGCTGCCCACTCCACTCTTCTTGTGCAGAATTGCTTTGACCATACGGGGTCTTTTATGATTCCAGACAAATTTTATGACTGTCTTTTCTAGATCTGGGAAGAATGTGTCTGGTACTTTGATTGGCATTGCATTACATATGTAGATTAATTTGTGTAGAATTTCCATTTTGATTATATTAATTCTTCCAATCCAGGAACATGGTATGTCCTTCTACTTTTTTGTGGCATTTTCAATTTCTTTTTTTAGATTATTCTAGTTTTTCTTGTGGAGGTTTTTAACTTCTTTAGTTAGATTTATTCCTAAATTTCATATTTTTTGTGGCTATGGTAAATGGAATAA
>NW_006203793.1:283727-289804 GCF_000334495.1 Tupaia belangeri chinensis
TATACAGTCATGTCATCTGTGAATAGAGAGAGTTTCACCTCTTCTTTTCCTATTTGAATACCTTTTATTTTTTCCTCTTGAAAAGGATTGGAGAAAGTGGACATCCTTGTCTTATACACGTTTTTAATGGAAAATTCTTCAGCTTTTCTCTATTGAGGATTATGTTTGCTATGATATATATATATATATATATATATATATGTATGTATATATATATCTTTTATTGTGTTGAGAAATGACCATTCTATGCCAATTTTGCAGAGTCTTGATCATGAAGGGATGTTGTATCTTATCAAATGCTTTTTCTTCTTCAATTGTTACCATATGGTTTTTATCTTTCTTCCTGTTAATATGGTATATTACACTTATGGTTTTGTGTATTTTGAACCAACCTTGCATTCCTGGAATAAAGTCAACCTAATCATAATGTGTAATCTTTTTTTCTAAGTTGTTGGTTATGATTTGCTAGTATCTTGTTGAGAATCTTTGTGTCTATACTCATCAGAGATATTGGTCTGTAGTTTTCCTTCCTTGTCCTGTCGTTATCTATTTTAAGAATAAGGTGATAGAGGTTTCATAGAATGAATTAGGGAGAATTTCACTCTTTTGCATCTTTAGAAATAATGTTCATTTTACTCAGTGAAGCTTATGCCTAAACTCAGACTTGTGTTCATGGATATGTATATATCAGCTGTGCTTCCAAATCAAAATATTTAGATTAATTAAGATCTTTAGTGAATCAATAAACTGTGGATGAAAAAAAGACATAGAAAGAAACCATAGATACCAGAGGCAGTGTGGGAGGAGGGTGGGAGATGGCAGAGGGTAATAGATAGGGAATCAAGGATGGGAAAAAAAGCCAAATATACAGGAACCAAGAAATGGAAAATCATTTGCTGACAATAACATGTATGTTGATGTGCTTGACTGTGCCAATATACAGTGTATTCTGTATGGAAAATCTAATTTTGTATGCTGTAATGATGTACAGTGAATGAATGTAAATAAAATTAAATAAAAAAAATAACGAGCAGAATGGGGGTTAACTCTTCTTTGAAAGTTTTGTAGAATTCAGAGGTGAAGCCATCAGGGCCAGGGTTTTTCTTTGTTGGGAGGTTTTGTGTTACTGATTTGATCTCCTGGATTGTTGTGGACATATTCAGATTTTCTATATCCTCCTGGCTCAATCTTGAAAGATTATATGTGTCCAGGAATTTGTCCATCTCATACAGATTGTCTTGTTTCTTGGCATACAGATATTCATAGTATCCTCTAAAAATGCTTTTTTTTTTTCTACTATGCTTGTTGTTATATTGCCTGCTTCATTGCAGAGCTGATTCACCTGGTTTCTTTCTCTCTTCTTCTTAATAAGTCTCACTAGTGGGGTGTCAATTTTGTTTATCTTTTCAAAGAACCAGCTTTTACTTTCATTAATTTTTTGTATAGTTCGTTTATTTTCTATTTCATTTATTTTTGCTTGTATCTTTATTATTTTCTTTCTCCTGGAGTTTTGTGTGTCATTTTTCTTTCGCTTTTCTAATTCTCTGAGGCATTATGTTAGGTGATCCATTTGCCTTCTTTCTGTCTTCCTCTTATGTGCACTAGTTGCTATGAACTTCCCTCTTATGACTGCTTTAGCGGTGTTCCAAAGATTATGGAAACTCGTGTCCTCATTGTCATTTGCTTCCATGAATCTTTTGATTTCAGTCTTTACTTCTTCAGTAGTTGTGGAGTCATTCAGGAGTAGGTTATTTAGTTTCCATGTATTCGAGTATTTTTGAGGATTTCTCTTGAAATTAAACTCAAGTTTAATTCCATCATGGTCAGAGAAGATGCTGGGTATAGTTTCTATGCCTCTGAATCCGTAGAGGCTTGCTTTGTGCCCTATGATATGGTCAATCTTCAGGAAGTTTTCATAAGGAGGTTAGAAAAAATAGTGTATTTTGTGGTTTTTCAATGGAAAGTTCTATAGATGTCTGTTAAGTCCATTTGATTTAGTGTATCATTTAGATCCTGTATCTCTTTACCTACTTTTTTTCTAGATGATCTGTCCAGAGGGGATGCTGTGTGGTTGAGGTCTCCAACAATTAGTGTGTTGCAGTCTATCTCCCTTTTTAGGCCTAACAGTCTTTCCTTCACATACTTGGGTGCTCCTGTGTTAGGCACATAGATATTTATAAGTATTATATCTTCTTGATCTATTGACTCTTTTACTACAATATAGTGCCTTTCTTTGTCTCTTCAAACCGTTTTTGTTTTAAAGCCTTTTTTTGTCAGAAATTACTATCATGCATCCAGCTCTTTTTGGGTTCCCATTTGAATGGAAAACCTTCTTCCAACCTTTCACTTTCAGTCTATGTACATTTTTAACCATGAAGTGGATTTCCTGTAGGCAACAGATAGAAAGTTTCTGGTTTGTTTTTTTTTTTTTTTTAATTCATTCAGCCAATCTGTGTCTCTTGATTGGAGAATTTAATCCATTAACATTCAGCGTTATTGATATTCCTGGGCTTTCTCCTACCATTAATTTGTCAGTTTTCTTGGTTGTTTTGATTCTGTTATTTTTGTCTGTCTTTTTTAGTTTTCCTCGTATAGGACTTTCTTCAGAATTTCTTTTTTTTGGTTGGAGAGGTTTATTTTTTATTTTTATTTTTATTTTTTTTGCTATAGGGCGCATGTGCTCACCAGAAAGACAGTTAATCTTGCATGATAAAATAATCTTGGTTGAAATTGTTTCTCTCTTAACACTTTCAATACATCTTCCCATTCTTTCCTTGCCTGCATTGTTTCTGTTGAGAAGTCCAATGTTGTTATCCTGATGGGATGATATTTAAGTCACTTGTCATTTCTCTTTTGCCAGTTTTAGTATTTTGTCTTTATCTGTGATTTTGCCAGTCTGGCTAAGTTGTGCCTTGGGGAAGATCTTCGGTTGATCCTATCTGGGGTCCTTTGTATTTCTTGGGTCTGGATGTTTGAGTGCCTCTCTAGACTTGGGAAATTTTCTTGCAGGATTTCATGGAATAGATATTGGATGCCCTTAGTTTCTTCACCTTCTGGGATACCAGTTATTCAGATGTTAGGGCATCTAATGGAATCTAGTATTTCTCGTATATTATCATCTTTTTTTAATTTTTATACTTTTCTCTGTCTTTTTGGTGATTTTCTCTAGGTAAGAGGTTTTATCTTTGACCTCAGAGATTCGATCTTCAGCATGGTCTAATAGATTTTTAATACTTTCAAGGGAGTTTTTGATTTCCTGTAGTACAGACTTCATCTCTAATACTTCCATCTGATTCTTTCTTAACGTGTCCATTTCTTCCTTCATATCATGGAAGGACTTCCTAATCTCCTGTAGTTCACTGTCTCTTTTCTGTTCCAGCTCACAGAATTTGGTCACCATAAATGTTCTAAATTCTTTCTCAGACATTTTGGCAAAGTCCTCTGTTTTTTTTTTTTTTTTTTTTTTTTTGAGAGGTTTTTGCTAAGAAATAGAAGGGAGTCACTGTGTTCTTTTGATGGAGACATATTTCCTGGTTTATTCAGACCTGAGGCTCTTCTAGGCATTGAGAAATTTATTTACTTTGGAATACCTTTTAAGAGAATATTTCTTTGACTAGAAGCAAATGTGTTTCCCTTTTACTGTGGACTGAAAACTGCCATAGTCTCTCTACTGTTGTGTTTAGCAATGTGGTCTGAAGAGGAGTATTCTATTCAGATATTTGAAGAAAAGTATCTCCTTTTTCCCAGGTGGTTCAGTAAAAGTGAAGATCCCAGAGAGTCCTACAATACTAGAATATTTCAGAACTGTGATTCTAGACCATGAGGAAGGGTGGAGAAAGAGGAAGAAAGGACCAAATAAGTTGGAAGAAAATAAGAAGGAGAATAAAGAAAAAAGTCACCAGGGGCTCTGGAAATGGAAGTGGGGGTGCTGTAGATCTGAGGACAGTCCTGTGTGGTAAGGAGATCTGTGAAATTTACTAATGAAAGAAGAGAAGGAAAAAATATCCCTACCTTGCTGACAAAGATAAAGGTATCTGGTCTTGGGGATGCCGGGGATGGAGCTGGGGCAGGGGACCCTACCTCTATGTCCCTTGGACCAATGCTCTGGAGATGGAAGTGGAGTTGCTGTAGATCTGAGGGAAGTACTGGTTGACAGAGATAGAGGTCTCTGGGCTTGGGGGTTCTGGGGCTGGAGCTGGGTCAGGGTACTCTGCCTCAGTGTCCCTTGGGCCAGGGGCTCTCTGTCTTGATTTTACACTTGCTGCATAGATGATGAACTCTTGCTGGAGACCATTAGCCAGATTAACTGAAGGAGCCATTTTATGTATGTAGTAGACACAAGACCAAAGATATCTCTTTGTCAATATCTTCTTTGATATTATTACCTTTTGCAGTACCCCCCCATGTTGAGAATTGTAGTATTATTAGGAAAGTTAGGTTTCTTTTTTGGGGGGGGCGGGGGGAGAGGTTTTCGCTATAGGGTGCGTGCGCTTGCCAGACAGACAGAGACATAGAGACAGAAAGTGAGAAATCAACCCCCAGGGGGGATGGTCACACCGCAATCCCCTCTCCTCCATTCTCCTCTCAGGATCTTGGGCACGCACACACACGTGCCTGGCGTGAGTTTTAAGCCACTGGGTCTGGGATGCAAACCATGGTCGACTACATGGGAGTCCAGTGACATAGCCATTACGCTAACTGCTGGTTCCCATGAAAGTTAGGTTTCTATATGTAAATTTATTGTGTCAGACATTTTGTAAAACCATTTGAGCATGCCATTTAGAACTTATTTTATTATCACTGTCAAGCAAGGCTGTGAGGTCTTTGAAGAACCTAGCTTTGCTACCTCAGTGTGACATCCTGCATTGAAAACTTGTTGGCATTCTTTCATCTTATGTCTGTTTCTCAACTTGAATTTTAGTATTCTCTTTCTGTGGTCTAAGTTTATTATCAGAGAAAGAGCTTCAACTTAGTTACTGGAAACTTACTACTATCATATCTTTCTACTAACATATCTTTCTTTAAATAATGTTTTAAACCACAGTTGATTAGTAATACTTTGGTGTTTTCCAAAAGAGTAAGGTTCACAAATCTGACTGCTGTATAATTAACAGAAATATATTTGACTCTCGTGGCAGTAATTTTTTAGTACCCGGCACCATTAACTGATTATTTTTTTGAAGTTCAGTACAATTCAATAAAGTATAGTTTAAATCTTAGACCCAGAGGTTAAGGAAAGACTAGGGACTTAAATTTGCCATGGATTTTGCCAGTAGATATAAGCTCAGAAAAAATATTTTGAACTTTTCAAGAGCCTCATGCTGCATGACTTGCTGCAGGGTTCAGTGTGTTTTCTCAGACTTTATCCCTTTCAAATGTGATGTCACTGAACCTAAATATCAGCGTACATTTCTATCTTCATTAATTCCTTCACCATCAACATTTTGTCTAGTTCTACCAGGGATTATGGAAGAATTCATTATGTCCCACAAAACAAGAACAGATTCTCTTTTCATAAAGCTTGTTCTTTTTACAAGCAGCCCCAAAAGAAATCATTTTGTTTATAATTTGATATGTTAAGTGTGGCTGGCTAGGATGTTTCATTGCTAACTTTGCTAACTAGTGATCACTAAATACGTGATTTAGTGCTAAGCCTAAGCCAGGTGGTTGTGGCTTCAGAGTTGAGCAATTGGATAGACATGAAACCAGATAGTGGCCTTAGACAGTTGTCTTCCCCATTTTCATGTTTTCTTACTGGCTGTTTATTAGAGCTATGTAGGACTCAACTGGGCTCAGAAGAGAAAACAATTTCTCTTTGTGCTCAGGCTCCATCCTTCAGTTTCTCAGAAGATTACTGTTTTATTTCAACTTTAACTACATCTGACATTCTAAGATTGAAAAGAAGTTTAATCAAGTCTGTATTTTTCACCAAGATTTAATAATCTTAAAATGCTAAAAACAAAAGCATACAAAACAAAGCTTTATTTATTTATTTTTGCCAGAAAGCACATATACTCACTAGAAAGAGACTGAAAACACAGAGAGAGAGAAAAAGGAAGAAAGCACCCCTCCATGGG
>NW_006203793.1:289862-300084 GCF_000334495.1 Tupaia belangeri chinensis
GATGCTTTGCCTCTCTATTTTCTTCCTCAATCCCTATCCTTACACTTCCCCCTTCTCCCACACTCTTCCCATATTGTCTGCAGAATCTATAACCATTTTTAATGTTTCTATGTATTATAATTTCTCATTTTACACCATAGAGTGTGGACAGTCAGTATATTTTAAGTAGAGACATATAATGTCTGTTTCATAGCCTGGCTTGCTCCACTCAGCAATAAATCTTCCATATTTGTCCACTTTTTAGCAAATGTCAGGGTCTTGTTTTTTTTTTTTTCTTTTTTAATGGCTGAGTAGTATTCCATATAGGCCACATTTTTTTTCAATCCATTTGTCTCTTTGTGTACATTCTGATTGTTTCCAAGTCTTAGCCATTGTGAATAATGCCACAATAAATATAGATGTGAAAGCACCTTTCTGACTGAGCATCCTCCTATCCTTTGGGTAGATATCAGGAGTGGAATTGCTGGCCTTTCCCACCCTCTTCTCACACTATCTCTGGTATTTACAGTTGTCTTCCATTCCTATCCCCCCCACCCTTTTATTGATCACACAATTTCATAAATAATCTAACTACTTTCAATAGCAAGTTCAACTGGTAATTTCAAGAAAACCAGTTGTAACTTTAATAAATCAAAGAAATGCTAAGGAGTTTTGCTTAAAACTTACAGCCAGGAAACAGGTTAGGATTCTGTCCAAATAGTAGGTACATGAATCTACCGACAGCTCAAGACAGGACAAAATGTTTTTAAAACTGGACAAGAAAACCTAGAAGAAAATCAGTTGGTGTCTTTTGATTGGAGAAGTTAAGACATTAACATTCGACATTATTATAGATATTTCCTGGCTTGTCTCTACCATTTAGTTGGCCATTTTCTTGGTTGTTTTTTGTTCTATTTCTGTCTGTCTGCCTTTAATTTTCTTGGTATAGCACTCCCTTCAGAATTTCTTGAAGAGCTAATCTGAGGTTGGTGAATTCTTTCCTGGTTGTTTATCTGAGAATGTGTTTATTTTTTCTTCCCATATGAAAGATAATCTTGCTGGGTATAGTATTCTGGTTGAAATTGTTTTTCACTTAAGACTTTGAATGTATTTCCCCATTCTTTTCTTGCTTGTATTATTTCCTATGAAAGGTCCGTTGTTAGCCTAATAGGATAACCTTTGTAAGTGACTGATGTTTCTCTCTCGCCAATTTTAGAATATTGTCTTTGTCCGTGGTTTTTGCCAGTCTGACAATGGTGTGTCATGAAAAAGATCTTCTTGGGTTAATTCTTTTGGGGGGGTCCTTTGTATTTCTTGGGTTTGAATGCTTCTCTAGGCTTGGAAAGTTTTCTTCCATGATTTCATGTAATAGATTCTCAATGCCCTTATTAGTTTCTTCATCTTCTGGGATACCAGCTATTCATAATTGTACATTTAATGGAATCTAATATTTCTTGTATAATATTTTCCATTATGTTTGGATATTTTCTCCATATTTTTGGTGTTTTTTTTGTAGGTCAGGGTTTCTGTTTTCATTATCAGAGATTTGGTCTTCTGCATGGTCTAATTTGTTTTTTATACTTTCAACAGAGGTTTTGATTTCCTGTATTCCAGCCCTCATCTTAATAGCTCCATTTGATTCTCTTTTTATAGTATCTATTATTCTTTCAAATTGTGGAAGGTATTCCTGTAGTTCATTATCTCTTTTTTCTTTCATTTTCTGGAGGGCATAGTCTCTTTTCTCTTTCATTTTATTGAGTTTTGCCACTATGAATATTCTGAATTGTTTTTCTGACATTTCCACAAGTTCCATTGTGCTGTTTGTGGATAATGAGGAATTGTTATTCTCCCTTAGGAGAGAGATATTTTCTTGGTTTCTCATATTTCTTTTGCCTCTGTGGTGGTTTCTGGTCATCTGGTGGATTATACGTTTCTTTCTTGTGACCTACACTTTTGTTGCTAGGTCTTTGTGTTCCAAATGTCTCCCAGGTACTGGAGGAAATAAATGCAGTGTGCAGGTCTAAGGTGGTCTCTGGTCTCAGTTCACACACTCACTTCTGCTGCACAGGGGCCATGAAAATAGGTGAGGCAGAAGTTGGGATCGGGAGAGTGAAGTATGAGGAGAAAATCTTCAGTTGGGCTAGCCCCTGAATGGGATTGCTCACAACTCAAAATCCCTCCATTCTTTTTGCTCTAGAATATTCTACAGAAGGCAATTTTGTATTACATATTTTTAAGGCAAAAGATTGCCCTCTGCTGGATAGCCAGTGCAAAATGTATGAAAATTAACTGGTAATTTCTTTTCTTTTTTACCTTTATTCACTGTACATCTTTATGGCATAAAAAATGAATTTTGCCACCTTGAATACGCTCCTTATTGATCCAACCAAAGACATTATCATACATATTATCATCAGCAGACAATATTCCATTTTTGTGTTCCTTAAATGTTTTGATTTTTGCCCCATTTTTCTTCTCCCATTGTCCACTATCCTCCGGCACTGTCTTTAATTTGTTATTATTATATGTATTTTCTTCAAGAGAAACAGTTTTAGCTTTAATGAATCAAAATCAGTTTTTTAAATTTAATTTATTTATTTAAAATATTTTTTTACATTCAATCACATTATTTAGTGAAAATTTGCTTAGGACTTAAAGCTAGCAAAAAGGTTAGGATTCTGTTCAAACAGTAAGTAGACACTAAAAACTCAAAATATAAATATGGACAGAGCTAAAATCTAATATCAAGTGCACTATAATTTTCTTGAAACTGTTTTCCTATCTCTTTTCCCCCTTTTAACAGAGAGAAGCATTAATTAACTTATTTGCAAAAATAAAATAAGTTTAGTATCATTTCGGTCCGTTATTTGCACAAAGCCCCATAAAAATACTAATTGTTTAGCTGGCTTTGCTGGAATCTTTCATTGGAGACTTCAGATTAGATTCTTTGAAAAACCAACCAAGGCTACTGAGCAAAGTCAGAAATTCACCATCTGACTATGCCTTCACACACCTGTACTTGGAAGTTTTGAGGTCTGACAGGAAGTGACATTCTTTACTTACCTGCCAGACAAAACTGTTTATGGTACCAGGCAATCTTTCCAAGAGCTTTTGTTGGCTTTCTTGAGATGAACCTTAGTTCTTTAGCTTTCTGGTTATATCTTCAGATATATCTAGTCTTGGAAAGTTTTCTTCCATGATTTCATGTAATAGATTCTCAATGCCCTTATTAGTTTCTTCATCTTCTGGGATACCAGCTATTCATAATTGTACATTTAATGGAATCTAATATTTCTTGTATAATATTTTCCATTATGTTTGGATATTTTCTCCATCTTTTTGGTGTTTTTTTCCAGTCAAAACCCTGGCAATATCCAGTATTTCCAATTTCTGATGTAAGGCAACAAGTATTCTTGAACTTATGCAAATAACTATTCTGTCACAAAATAATAATACTCGCAAATCCTTTCCAATTCTAGAGGGAATAGGAAGGGAGAAAAGTTTATGTTTTAATTCCATTTTCAAAATACATACACTCACACACACATGCACACACACGCATTATCAATTGTGAGGCTATCAACAGCTCAAAAGAATACAAATATTCTTAAATCTGGAAAACAAAGCATGAAAGAAAATCAGCTAATATTTTAGTCAAAAGTCAAACAATTTTATTTCACCAGTTCAGTCTCACATATTAGTCTATCTTTTGTTGAATTTGCAGTGTTACTGTGGTATGATCTTTCCATTTAAATCTTGGAAGTTTAGAAATATGGTCAAAAGATATCAAAAATTATATTCAAGAGTGCTATCAGAGTATTTTTCATTTATTTTCTTAAAAGATGCAATTTTGGATTGTAGCCTATTCCAAAATGTTTTAGAAAGAGCATCAGAATAGAACAGTTAACTATGGACAATGAGACGTAAAATGCCCATGGTTCAAGATCTGATTTTACTTTTTCCCCAAATTGACAAATTTGATAATTTATGTGACAAAACTACCTTAAGACAATTTAGCATTACAAGTATTACTAATAATGTTACATAACAGATATTTAAGAATCTCATACAATTTTGGAACACCCATTGACACAAATTTCTACACATTGAGAACTAAGCACCATTCCATATTTGACAGTGTTTCCCATGTAATTTCCCCAATGATTACTATGTTACAGTCTATCTCTCCTTTTAGATCTAGCAGTCTTTCCTTCATGTATTTGGGTGCTCCTGTGTTGGGTGCATAGATATTTATAAGCATTGTATCTTGATGAATTTGCCCTTTTACTACTATATAATGCCCTTCTTTGTCTCTCAACTCCAGTCCTTTTTTTGGTTTCCATTTGTATGGAATACCTTTTTCCAGCCCTTCAGTTTTAATCTGTGAATGTCTTTATCCATGAGGTGTGTTTCCTGTAGGCAACAGATAAAGGATTTTTGTTTTTTCATCCATTCAGCCAGTCTGTCTCTTGACTGGAGAATTTAATCCATTAACATTCAGTGTTATTACTGATATTTCTGGGCTTGTGTCTACCATTATGTTAGCCATTTTCTTGGTTGTTTTTAATTCTCTTATTTCTATTTGTCTCTCTTTAGTTTTCCTGGTATAGCACTTCCTTCAGAACTTCTTGAAGAGCTGGTCTAGTGCTGGTAAATTCTTTCAGGTTTTGTTTATCTGAAAACATGATTATCTGTTCTTCCCATTTGAAAGATAATCTTGCTGAGTATAGTAATCTTGGTAGAAACTTTTTTCTTGTAATACTTTATGAATATCTTCTCATTCTTTCCTTGCTTGCATTGTTTCCACTGAGAGGTCTGATGTTAGCCTAATGAAATGACCTTTGTAAGTAACTTGATGTTTCTCTCTTGCTATTTTTAGTATCTTGTCTTTATCTGTGATTTTGGTAATTCTGGCTATGATGTACCATGGAAAGGATCTTCTTGGATTGATTCTATTTGGTGTCCTTTGTATTTCTTGGGTTTGGATGTATGATTACTTCACTAGGTTTGGGAAGTTTTCTGCAAGTATTTCATGGAATAGAACTTCTATGCCCTTATTCTTCTGAAATACCTATTATTTGAATATTTGGATGTTTCATGGTATTTGGCACTTCTCATATGTTGTCCTCATTTTTTAAAATTATGTTTTCATCATTTTTGGATGTTTTGTCTAAGTTGAAGCTTTTATAGTAATAGAGCAAAGAATTTACCAAAGGTTTTTTCCCTTCTCAGAGATTCTTTCTCCTGTGTGGTCCAGTCTAGTATTAATACTTTCAATGAAGGTCTTGATTTCCTGTATTACTCTCTTCATCGTTAGGGGTTCTGACTGATTTTTTAAATGATGTCTATCTCCTTCAAATCCTAGGAAGACTTCCTCATCTATGTCACCGTGAATATTCTGAACTCTATTTCTGACATTCTTTCAAATTCCTTTGTGCTGTCGATAGTTAAAGAAGAGTTGGTCTCTTCCATTGAGGAAGAGCTCTACTTCTCAGATGTGTTCTTTGTAGAGGATCTTGCCTTCCAGTCATAGTGTATATAGTTACCTTTAGGTGTTGCTTCCTTTCCCAGACTCTTGAGACCAGGTGCACCTGAGGTTAATCTGGAGATCTTCATATGGAAGAGGGAAAAGGAATTGTGTGGCCCATGAAATTCAGAAAACTAAGAAGCCACAGAATATTCATAGGACAGGTTGGGAGACAGGGAGAATCCTGGAGCAGTCTCTTGTATTGGCTTCCCTCACCAAGTTCTGCTTCTCTCTGGTTTGTAGGACCACAGACCCTGTGGAAAATGGTGGCAGATGAATGTTCCTAGGATAAGTTGGGATACAGGAAGAAGCCTGGCATGGTCTCCTGTGTTGCTTTCCCTCATCAAGTACTGCTTCTTTCTGGTCTGCAGCACTACAGGCTCCAGGGAAAATGGCTGGGAATTTCCTTTTGAACTTCTGAGATAGCACAGTGATGCAGGAAGTAGATATAGGTATGGATTGAGAGATAGATATTGAGGGCCTGTAGAGTCAGAATGGGCGGATGAGGGGGATCAAATGTATTTTGTAATTAGAGGAGATATAAGTTTTTCTTATAGATTCTGACTTAAGTCAACTTAGTCTTCTGGCTGTTTTTGAGAGATTTTTGAAGGCCTATGGGATAGGTTCTATAACACAAGAAAGCAGAGACCCACACTGGGAGATCTGGTATGCTTTAGCCCTTGTCCTCTACCCTTAGTGTGTGGTTTACAACTGATCATTTAATATCTCTATGCCTGAGCTTCCTCGTTTTACAAAATAGGGTTCCACTTCCCCCCTTTTCTGATGAATAAACTAAAGTTATTGTCAGGATGATTCAGACATATTAAAGCTATTAAAGATGTTGGAATTTTCATTACAAAGATAATAATCAGGACTTCTAAGAACTTGTACTTTCTTCTGAGACCAGCAGATGGTATAATGGTTATGTCACTAAACGCTCATGTAGTTGACTGAGGTTAGAGTCCCCAGTGGCTTAAAACTCATGCTGGGTGCACATGTGTGCATGCCCAAAATTTCCAGAGGAGAACAGAGGAGATGTGATTGCAGTGTGGCCATACTCCCCTGGGGAGTGATTTCTTACTTTCTGTCTCTCTGTCTCTCCAGTGAGTTCACATGCCTTATAACAAAATTTCTCAAAGAAAAATTTGCACTGACTTTTAATTATGATATATCTTAAGGTACTAGTGTACCATGGTGGAAAGAATATTGAAAAGGAACCTAGTTTTTATATTCAGTTCTGCCATGAATTCACTGTGTCCTTTGGCAAGTTGCTTGCCTTCCCTGGACCTCAGTTTCTGCATCTGTAAAACAAAGCGAATTACAATCTAATGATGTAGCTGTTGAGGAGCATCACAGAACTCTTTGGGAATATGATTGATCCTTTCCTCTCTAGGAAAATGTACATTTAACTATATGTGCACAAAATGGACTTCAATTTCAGGTGTTCACAGACCTCTGGACGTCAGGTTAAAAACTCTTAGATGATGGGGCCACCAGATGGCATGGTGGTTAAGGACATTGGACTCCCACATGGCCGACCATGATTTGAGGCCTGGACCTGGTGGCTTGCTTTCTCACTTTCCCTCTCTCTCTTGCTTTGTACCTCTTTGGTAAAGTTAAAATAAATAATCAATAAATAAAAGTTAAATATAATAATCCTTAAAAAACCAAACCTCTTAGATGATCTCTAATGGTCCTTCAGCTCCATTTCTCTGATGTACTTTTGTGTTGATTCTAGGATATTAAGTGAAAGTAAGAGTAGGTATAAAATAAATGCAGAGTTTGTATGGTGGGGATTTCAGAGCTCTGCATGTAAAGCAGGCCTATTTTGTTTGTTTCATTTGCTTTATTTTATTTTTCTTAGTTCTTTGTATAGGTCTGCCTCTGAATGCAGTCTATGCAGAGTTCATCACTTAGTATTTATGCTGACTAATTAATTTTCTGACCTCTAGAACCTTCATCTCTGGACCCTTTGTTGGGAAATTTAAGAAAAATTAATTAATTAGTTTAGAAATTATTAATTAATTAATTTAAAGTGTATATTTTCTCATCTTAAAATTTAGTTTTTAAATATTCTTAAATGAGAACTCTCCCTCTTCACTTCACCATCATTATTTGATAGAAGTCAAGGAGAGAATAACTTTTTACTCCTCTGCTGTCATTTTCTCCATTGTAGCTAATGATATATATAGTGTCTTGCTTAAACAGTTTAAAGAGTATCTATAACTACCTCAACAATGCTGTAGTTATAGATACAGGGAGGTAATGTTGTTATATTTTGATCAACTAGACTGGGGAGAAATGTTCTTATATTGAAATGATCACGTTGTAAGCTAAATAATGTAATTGAATGTATTAAAAATGTAAATAAACAAATAAATAAATAAAAAGAGTATCTATAACTACCTCCCCTAAATGCCCAGTCCTAAAGCTTTTCACTTTCCTAGTCCTGTTATCTATGCTTTTTATTATAATATCTTATTAATGTTTAATATGTGAGTCTTTTGGATGTTTCAAGCCCCATGTTCTAATCATTCTTCATATCGTTTATATTTTATCTATCCTATGCAGATATGTCTGTATTCCCCCTTTTTATAAAGTCATGGTCTTGCTGTTGCTATCCTCTACCTCAGCCTCCTCAAGTCACTGGGATTACAGGCATATACCAGTGTGTCCGGCTTTAGGTTGTACTGAGAATCAAATACAGACCTCCCATGTGGTCCTAGCCTGTGGAGCACAGTGTATTAGCATTGTTTGGCACCATAGCTGGGTTTGTATTTCTTTTCTGAAACTAAATTTATTAGACCAAGGAGAGCAAGGATGGAGAAGAAGGAGATTTGACAGACAGTCAAACCTCATAAATATTGGTTAGATTAAAATGAGTGGACCCAAAAGATAGGATCGGGATTGCATAATTATTCTGTGCTCCCCATCTCTATCACCACTTGTATCAAACCCAAGCTTGATAACATCAGTTAACCTTGAATTTTCCCTCTTCCTCTCCATCTGATAATTGCCAAGTACTATGAATTCTACTTCAAAAGTGTTTCTCAAATCTATCCTTTTTTCCTAATCTCTACTGATACTTTCCTAATTATTACTCATCTCTTGCTCAAAGTACTTTAATTACTTGACTGCTTTACCTGTATCTAGTAGGCACTCCCCAGTTTGGTTACCAAATTACCTCTAAAGTGATATTTCTTTAATATATCTGATAATGTCACTTTAAACTCAATATCTTCTACTGGTTTCCTGTTCCATTGTCTACAAAACCCTGTAGCTTGACATTCAGAGTCTTTCCTGGTCTTGTGCCCCTACCCTCACCTTGACCATAGTAAATTTATTGCTGTTCTCTAACACACTATGCTACTTTTTTCCCCCTCCTTTTTCTTTTTTTGAAAATGTGCAGAAGGCATATGGATGTGTTAGAGACAGAAAGGGAGAGGGAGAAAGTATGCCACAGGGCACGGTTGCACCATAACCTCTTCCTTTTCCATAGTTTCAGGATTTAGGGCATACATGTGAATGTGCCCAGTGTGTTTTTCCAAGCCCTGTGTCTAGGACTCAGGCTGCCTGGTCAGTCACATGGGGTCCAGCTCTGTTAACCACAAGGTCACAGGCTGGCCCCTCTTTCTTTTGAAAAACTCTTTAGTTTATCTATTATATTATTCTCATTATAAAAGCAATACAAGTAGAAAAAGTAAAGACTTCTGAAATATGAACCGGGGTATTCAAAAAGTTCTTGGAAAATGCATATTATGACAAAACTATGTGTGGATTTCAAATATTTACACCAAAATAAGCCTGTATTTTAATTTCATTTTTCCACAAACTTTTGAAAGTCCCATAATATTTACCATAAAATGTAAACACCTTCACCATAATTTATCCCCCAAGACACACACTTCACTCTTAATAGTTTAATGTTGGGACCAGCAAGTAGCATGGCAGGTGAGGTGCTGAACTGCTGCATGGCCAATTGTCTTTTGCATCCTGAACCTGGTGGCTTGCTTTCTCACATTCTCTCTCCCTCACATGCGTGTGTGAACACTCACTCTCTCTGTATGTGTCTGTCTGTCTCTCTCTCTCTCTCTGGTGAGTGTCTGTATGATACTAAAAATAATAATAGAGGCCAGCAGATCGTGTCATGGTTACATCACTGGACTCCCATGTAATTAACTGTAACTCAAGTCCTGGACCCAGCAGCTTAAAACTCACACTGGGGGAAAAACAAACAAACCTCACACTGGGCACATATTTGTACATGCCCAAAAGGAGAGGAGAAGAGATTGTGGCATGGTCATCCCTCCTGGTAGAGTGATTTCTCACTTTCTGAGAGAAATGTCCCCAAATAGCAAAAATTTCCCAAAATACAACTAATAAAAATTAAATAAATTATTCTAAAAAATAGTTTAATGTTTATGCCTCTCAAACAGCAATGTCTATTTGAACATTCTGTGATAATGGAAATATTCTATAAATGTATTGTGTAATGCCATAGCCACTAGTCTAACGTGGCAATTGAGCACTTAAAATATAGCTAGTGAAACTGAGAATTGAATATTTAATTTTATTTATTTTTAACAAATTCAAATTTTTTTAGAGAGATTTTTGCTATTGGGTGCATGTGCTCACCAGACAGACAGAGAGAGAGAGAGAGACAGAAAGTGAGAAATCACCCCCCAGGAGGATGGCCATGCCACAATCCCTTCTCCT
>NW_006203793.1:300149-305256 GCF_000334495.1 Tupaia belangeri chinensis
CAATTGAGCACTTAAAATATCGCTAGTGAAACTGAGAATTGAATATTTAATTTTATTTATTTTTAACAAATTCAAATTTTTTTAGAGAGATTTTTGCTATTGGGTGCATGTGCTCACCAGACAGACAGAGAGAGAGACAGAGAGACAGAAGGTGAGAAATCACCCTCTGCGGGAGTGGGCATGCTGCATTCCCTACTCCTCCATTCTCCCCTTGGAATCTTGGGCTCGCATGCCCAGGCACCTGGTATGAGTGTTAAGCTGATGAGTCCAGGACTCGAGTCTAAGTCAACTATGTAGGAGTCCAGTGATGTAACTATTATGCCATCTGCTAGTCACAATACATTCAAATTTAAATAACCATAGGTGGCTAGTGGCTAACAAAATGGACAAAAAAAAGCTAAAGTTCTACCATAATGGACAATACAAGTCTAGAGTTTTTCAACACATACATTTGAACATGTATGAGGGCCTTCAAAAAGTTTGTGGAAAATGTGCATTATTAAAAAAACAGCATGAGTTTCAAATTCTCATGCAACAACAACAAAAAATCTCCTACTAACTTGTTATAATATGTCTGAACAGGATCTAGTTTGGGGTATTAAGAAGGATTAGACATTAGTTTGAAAAGAATGCCTATCAGAGCAACATGAATAATGCTAAAATTGAACAAATAATAAATTTATAGTGAAGCTTACATGGGAGAATGGTGAGATCATTGATGCTTTACAAAACAGTAATGAAGACGATGCCCCAATTAAATCAGGAGCAGTTTGCAAATGAATAACTCTTTTAAAGTTTGTTTTTGTTTGTTTGTTTGCTTTGCTTTGCTTTGCTTTGCTTTGCTATAGGGCATGTGCAATCACCAGACAGAAACAGAGAAATAGAGAGGAAAATTGAGAAATCACCCTCCTAGGGGGGATGACCATCCTGTAGTCCCTTCTTTAGTTTTCTCTTGGGATTTTGGGCACACATGCACATGTGCCTGGTGTGTTTCCAAGCCACTGGGTTTGGGACTCAGACCTCACAGACAGCCATGTGGTATCTCATGCCTTAATCTTCATGCCAGTTGCCCCAAATAACTCATTTTAAGAAAGGATGATACAATGTCAAAGATGATGCTCAAAGAAGCAGACAGTGCATGTGAATTTGTAAAGAAAAAAAAATATCTATTCCCTAATTGAAGAGGACCTATAATTAACAGCAGAAATAATCAACATCATAGACATCTCAACTGGTTCAGCTTGTACAATTCTGACTCAAAAGTTAAAGTCGAACAAACTTTCTTCGTGATAGTTGCTAAAATTATTGTGCCCAGATCAGCTGTAGGCAAGAGAAATACTTTTCATGGAAATTTTAAACAAGTGATATCAAGATCCTGAAGCATTTCTTTGAAGAATTATAATAGGAAATAACACATAGCTTTACCAGTTCAATCCTGAAGACAAAGCACAATCAAAATAATGGATAGCAAGATGTGAAAATGGCCCAGTCAAAACAAAAGCAATAGATTTTAGGGATGCTGAACGCATTTTGTTGCTGACTTTCCAGAAGGCCAAAGAATAAACATCTAGTTATTATGAGAGTGTTTTGAGAAAGTCAGCTAAAGCTTTAGCAGAAAAACACTTGGGAAACTTCATCAGAGAGTCCTTCTCTACCGTGACAATGGTCCTTCTCATTCCTGTCATCAAACAATGGCAATTTTGCAAGTTTCAGTGAAAAAGCATTTTACATATACCTTACAGGTGTGATTTGGCTCCTTCTGACTTCTTTTTCCTAAAGTCTAAGTCATTTTTCTTCAATTTCTGATGTAAAAAAGATTGCATTGACATAGTTAAATTCTTAAGACACTTAGTTATTTAGGGGTGGACTTAAATGGTATTATCTCTTAAAAAGAGTCTTGAGGGTCAGCTCGGTGGTACAAAGTTAACACTCTGCTCAAGCAGTGCTGGATCCATGTGGAAGATCATGGGTTCAGTTCCCCAGCTGACCAGTACACGCCAGTGAAAACATCCATGATCTCGGTTGATTGGGAAAGCTAGAAGAATGATGGTGGCTTCAGACCTTGTTGAGGGTATCTTGCCCTCTCTTTTCACCTCCTTTTCCTGGCCCCCTCTTTATTTCTCTCTCAAGAAATAAAATTTAAAATAGTATCTTGAACTTGGTGGAACTTATCTTGAAAAATAAGGTTTTTATTTTTACTGTTATCTTTTAATTACACTTTTACTTAAACTCTTTCAAGTCCCTTTGTATTATAGCTTTGTAAAAATGGAATCATACTGTGAATACTGTATTGCAACTGACATTTTATACCTAATGTATAATGAACATTTTTCAGATAAGCTCAGTCAGCTCTACTCCTTTTTCCCATTTTTTTTAGTTTTTACTATAGGGTATGTGCACTCACCAGGGAGGAGAGAGACAGAAAGAGAAGGAAAGTGAGAAGTCACCCACCCCTGCAGAGTGGATGGTCTCATCACAATCCCTCCTCCTCCATTCTTCTCTTGGGATTTTAGGCATGTGCACATGCACCTGGTGTGATTTTGAAGCCATCAGGTCCAGGACTCATATCACAGTCAGTCATGTGGGCATCCTGCCTCCATAACCACCATGCTACCTACTGGTCCCCATTCTTTTTGATGACTGTGAAAAGAATATTCCATTATGGGAATTTACTATATATTAGGTTGTCAGGAAAGACTTTCATTACTTTCCTGACAACCTAATATAATCCCATTAATGAGGATTTTTTTTTTGCTTGCACATCGATGTTTATTGCAGCACCATTTACAATTGCCAAGACATGGAACCAACCCAAATACCCACAAACTGATGAATGTATTGAAAAACTGTATGGAATACTATTCAGCCATAACAAAACAGCAAGACCCTGGCTTTTGACAGAAAGTGAATGAATATGTAAGATTTACTGCTGAGTGAAGCAAGCCAGGCTCTGAAGGAGAGACATTGTATGTCCCCACTTAATATGTACTGAATGTCTGCACTCCATGACTGAAACTAATTGATTAAAAGATACAGGAACACAGTAAATGGTTGTAAATATCAGATATAATGTGAGTGAAAGAGTAGAGTCCAAGGAAGGACATTTAGAAGAAAAATAGAGAGGCAAAGCATTAATGGGACAAAGAAATGGGGTATTATATGTTGAAGATAGTTTTATAGTATTATCAACTAGATTGGGGAGAAATGAAGACACTACTTCACAAAATATTCATAAACATATATCTTTATATATGTGGATATTCTTTGCCAGAGGCCTGCTCCAGCCAGGGTGGGTTGAAGCTCATACACAGGAAGGCAATACGGGTAAGCAAAAATCAGACTGAGACCTCAATGCTCTTTAGCATATTCTCAGTCAATTCCAGTCAGAGCAGGCTCAAGATGGCAGCCCCAGTGGCTATCAAACATACGTATTTATTGAGGGATGTTTTACAGAAGTAGGAGGGGTGAGGGGGAAGTAAAAGATTTACTATAAGAAATAGGGTATTCAAAGTACAGGAACAATGATCATAAAACATGATGTCTGTCTTGTTTGATTAGGTATAATCAATTACAGTTCTCAGGATGAGGGAGTCCACCTGTCTGGTGCATTTTCTTCTTAAATCTTGATTACTGGACAGGGCATTTTGGATGAGAGGATTTTGTAGCTCAGGAGACAATACAGAATGTTTTATTAGCAGTTTTTCATAGTTAACAGCACACAGGAGAAACTGTAGTTAAGTACTATCTATTGCTTGCCTGAACCAGATAAGAGCTCCCAGCTAAGATAGTTAATCTTCTCCCTGGAGCCTCCAGGTTTGTTTATTCTGTCGCCGCCAGTCAGGTCTGTCCTTCTTCCATTAACCCACGGGTCCCTGTATTTTATTTGCTGAATTCCTGTGAGTCTGCTAATCAGTGAATTGTTGTGCTTTATCTTTGAGTCCCTATCATGCCGGTGGATGTGCTAACTTGGCCTAACATAAGTTAACTTTGGCTTGTAGCTTTAACAAGGGGTATTTACATAAAATTAGCCTTAAACTAACTTAGTCTACATATGCTACTAATGCTAATTTGGCTTATACTAACTTAATCTAACACATGCTAATTTTGGCTTAATACAAGCAGGTGGGGGAGTCTCAAATTTCCTGATCCTCTCTGCTGTCTTAGGAAACCGCATTCCTTCAGGATCGCTAATTGGCTTTATTGTAAAGTTGCAGTAAGGCTGGGGGTGTTATTTTACCCTTGTGGGGTACCATAATAACAGTACACCTCATGGCAGAGAAATTAAGTGCAGGCCAGTACAGCAACACAGTGGAAAATTGGAACTTGTAAACTGTTGACCTTGCTCACAGTTTCTTCTCAGCCCAGTCCTTGCTTTAAGCATGAGAGTCAGCTCCCTATGTTCTGCCTGTGTTAGCTGCATGGTCCTGTCAATTCTTAGCAATGGATTCTTGTGAATCAAAGAGTATGAGTATTTCAAATTTTAATAGGTAAGTCCAAATTGCTTACCAAATAGATAGTACCAGTTTTCATTCCTATCAACAGTACCTACTTTTCTATATTGCCAGCAATGATTTTTATCAATCTCTTTCATCTTTGCCAATGTGTTGGGTGACACATTTTATATCATGGTTTAATTTGTACTTTTATTATTAGTAGAGTATTATTTCCTGTCCACCAAAGACTTTTCATTGCATTTAGAGCATCTAAACAAAGATTATAGTTACTACTGTAAAGCCTCTGGTACCACTTGAGTTATCTGCTTGCCTGAGAAATTTAAAAGGTTGAGAAAGCTTTTTCCAGATCACTAACTCCTTTTTTACCTGCACTCTGACTGCCTTTCTAGGAATATCATTTTCTTTCACCCCTACAACAAGGTTGCTTATTCTCTATACTCCTCAAACCACAGGGCCCAAGGCAGATTCAATATTCTTGCTCTTTAGAGAACTACTTTCTCCGGGACCAGCAGATGAAGTAATGGTTATGTCGCTATATTCCCACAAAGTGGATGGACTGTGGTTCAAGTCTCAGACCTGATGGCTTAAAACTCACACTAGGTGCACATTTGTGTGTGCCCCAAATCCTGAGAGGAGTATGGAGAAGAAGGGAT
>NW_006203793.1:322630-328023 GCF_000334495.1 Tupaia belangeri chinensis
AGAAATAGGGTATTCAAAGTACAGGAACAATGATCATAAAACATGATGTCTGTCTTGTTTGATTAGGTATAATCAATTACAGTTCTCAGGATGAGGGAGTCCACCTGTCTGGTGCATTTTCTTCTTAAATCTTGATTACTGGACAGGGCATTTTGGATGAGAGGATTTTGTAGCTCAGGAGACAATACAGAATGTTTTATTAGCAGTTTTTCATAGTTAACAGCACACAGGAGAAACTGTAGTTAAGTACTATCTATTGCTTGCCTGAACCAGATAAGAGCTCCCAGCTAAGATAGTTAATCTTCTCCCTGGAGCCTCCAGGTTTGTTTATTCTGTCGCCGCCAGTCAGGTCTGTCCTTCTTCCATTAACCCACGGGTCCCTGTATTTTATTTGCTGAATTCCTGTGAGTCTGCTAATCAGTGAATTGTTGTGCTTTATCTTTGAGTCCCTATCATGCCGGTGGATGTGCTAACTTGGCCTCACATAAGTTAACTTTGGCTTGTAGCTTTAACAAGGGGTATTTACATAAAATTAGCCTTAAACTAACTTAGTCTACATATGCTACTAATGCTAATTTGGCTTATACTAACTTAATCTAACACATGCTAATTTTGGCTTAATACAAGCAGGTGGGGGAGTCTCAAATTTCCTGATCCTCTCTGCTGTCTTAGGAAACCGCATTCCTTCAGGATCGCTAATTGGCTTTATTGTAAAGTTGCAGTAAGGCTGGGGGTGTTATTTTACCCTTGTGGGGTACCATAATAACAGTACACCTCATGGCAGAGAAATTAAGTGCAGGCCAGTACAGCAACACAGTGGAAAATTGGAACTTGTAAACTGTTGACCTTGCTCACAGTTTCTTCTCAGCCCAGTCCTTGCTTTAAGCATGAGAGTCAGCTCCCTATGTTCTGCCTGTGTTAGCTGCATGGTCCTGTCAATTCTTAGCAATGGATTCTTGTGAATCAAAGAGTATGAGTATTTCAAATTTTAATAGGTAAGTCCAAATTGCTTACCAAATAGATAGTACCAGTTTTCATTCCTATCAACAGTACCTACTTTTCTATATTGCCAGCAATGATTTTTATCAATCTCTTTCATCTTTGCCAATGTGTTGGGTGACACATTTTATATCATGGTTTAATTTGTACTTTTATTATTAGTAGAGTATTATTTCCTGTCCACCAAAGACTTTTCATTGCATTTAGAGCATCTAAACAAAGATTATAGTTACTACTGTAAAGCCTCTGGTACCACTTGAGTTATCTGCTTGCCTGAGAAATTTAAAAGGTTGAGAAAGCTTTTTCCAGATCACTAACTCCTTTTTTACCTGCACTCTGACTGCCTTTCTAGGAATATCATTTTCTTTCACCCCTACAACAAGGTTGCTTATTCTCTATACTCCTCAAACCACAGGGCCCAAGGCAGATTCAATATTCTTGCTCTTTAGAGAACTACTTTCTCCGGGACCAGCAGATGAAGTAATGGTTATGTCGCTATATTCCCACAAAGTGGATGGACTGTGGTTCAAGTCTCAGACCTGATGGCTTAAAACTCACACTAGGTGCACATTTGTGTGTGCCCCAAATCCTGAGAGGAGTATGGAGAAGAAGGGATGGCAGCATGACCATCTCCCTTGGGGGTAATTTCTTGCTTTCTGTCTCTCTGGCAAGCAACACACCCTATAGCAAAAATCTCTTTAATAAAAAGAAAAGAAAACTCCTTCCTCCTTCCAGGTCTGTCTCATTCTCATTTAACTATGCCATCATATACTCCTAGTTACTCTCCTTCTCCGCTAAGGACTTTGGGAATGGGCCTTACCACCTTCTTTTCCATCCTGGTTAGACTTCTCATCTTAAGAGATATGAATATCTATGTACAACCCAACACTCTACACTTACATCTTTGAGCTTTTATTATCCACCCCTCACACCTTTATTCCAGCTAACATGATTCTTCTATAGAAATTCATGAGCCTCTACATTTTTAATTCCCTCTTTCCACCCTCTTACACTTTCTTCCTTATTTAGAAAGACTTGGTGGTATTACATCTCATCCAATCTAATATGTTCTTACCCTTCCACTCTACCTGCCATGTTTATCTTATTAATTTTCTGCTCTTTACACCTTGACTATCAAGCATTGTTACAAAGAAATAAATCCTATAGATGTTTTAATTAGTACTATAACATGTTTATGGTCTAAAATATTAGCCGAAATCCTGTAGTCTTAGGGTCACTTGGCAATTATTTTATGTGTCCCTACTTGAGTCCCAGTCTTGGTTCACCAAGCATGAGCACATATTTCTGATCCTTACCTTCCTTTCTTTCTTCCTTTCTTTCTTTTCTTTTTAGAGAGAGCTTTCGTTGTAGGGTGTATGTGCTTGCCAGAGACACAGAAAGTGAGAAATGACCCCCCCAGGAGGGGATGGCCATGCCACAGTCTCTTCTCCTCCATTCTCCTATTGGGATTCTGGGCATGCACACATATGCATATGGCATAAGTTTTAAGCCACTGGGTTCAGGGCTTGAACCAGGACCAACTATGTGGGAGTCCAGTGATGTAACCATTATGCCATCTGCTGGTCCCTCTTTACCTTACTTTCAAGCAGACTACACCATCATTGTTTTCATTTCTTAAACACAATTATTTAAAAAATATTGTTTCTTTTTTTTTTTGAGAGAGAGAGATTTTTGCTATAGGGCACATGCACATGCCAGAAAGACAGAGAGAGACAGAAAGCGAGAAGTCACCTCCAAGGGGGGATGGCTGTGCTTTGTCCTCCATTCTCCTCTCAGGATCTTGGGCATGCATGCATATGCACCTGGCAGGAGTTTAAGCCACAAGGTCCAGGACTTGAACCTCCTTGACTACATGGGAGTCCAGAGACCTAGCCATTATGTCAACTTCTGGTCATGGAAAATATTCTTTATGGAAGAATTCTTCTTTGAAAAACCAAGGTAATACCTCATCTTCCCTCTACTACCCTTACGAATTTCATGTTTTATTTTTTGCTATCTTAGAGGACATGGGTCCAACCTTCTATGTAAAGCTGTTACCTCTACCTGTATTGTAAATCACATTCCCTTCTATTTCTTCAGATAATTAATTCTGTCAGTTAAACCCTCTTTCTCCTACATTTCCAATCTATTTGTTTGGACTGGCTTCTTCTTTCAGAATTATGCTAAAATATTTTCTCATTCCTAAAGAAAAATAATTTATTTTTTTCTAGTTATTGCCCTTTTGCCCTTTGGTTAGAAACCTCTTGTAAGTAATTGACCATCCCCAATTAGCACTTCCTCATCTCCCTTTATTGGCTGTTGTCTGATTTCCTTTTCTGGGGCATTCACACACATGCTTTGTGTTTTTCAAGCTGCAGGGTCTGAGTCTCACATTGCCCAGTTGACTGTATAAAATTCAACTGCCTTATCATGCCACCCGGCTGGTCCTATGATCTAATTTCTATACCATTACTGTTATTCTTGCTAAGGTCACTAATGATCTCTGACTTTTCAAACCCAAGAGTCACTTTGTTTTAAAGGTTTCTGTCTTAGGGCACATGTACTCACTGAGGGGAGAGAGAGAGACAAAGACAATGAGAGGAAAAGTGAGAAATCACCCCATGGGGGGATGACCACACAACACTTCCTTTTCCTCCTGGGATCTTGGGCATGCACACACACTTGCCTGGCAAGAGTTTCAAGCCACTGGGTCCAGAACTCAAATCACAGTTGTCCATGTGGGAGTCTAGCAATGTAACTGCTATACCATCTGCTGATTCCAGGGTCACTTTTTAAAAAAAATTAAGTTCTTACTTTTTTATGTTTAATCACTGTACATTACCACAGCATATAAAACTAATTTCTCATTATGAATATACTGCATTATCAACCCAATGACATTACCATATGCATTATCAACATAATTTTTTTTATTTTTGTGTTCATTAAATGTTTCCCTTTCTTTCTCGATTTCCTTTCTTCATCCCCCCCCCCACTGTCCACCCTCCTCTTAGACTCTCTCTAGTATCCACACTTGTTCTCTATGCTTTTATACCTTCCAATTTTTCAATTTCTGCCATAGAGTACAAACATTTGGTGTTTATTAAGTGGAGACATACAGTGTCACTCTTTTGTAGTCTGACTTGCTTCACTTAGAGTTAAATCTCCCGTATTTGTTCACTTAATTAAATGCCAGGGTCTCATTGTTTTTATGTCTGTGTAGTATTCCATAGTGTATAAATGTCACACTTTTTCTTTCTTTCTTTTTTTTTTTTTAGGAGATTTTTGCTATAGGGTGCATGTACTCACCAGAGAGACAGGGAGAGACAGAAAGACATAAAACAAGAAATCACTCCCCAGGGGGTGATGGCCATGCTGCAATCCCTTCTCTATTCTCTATTCTCCTCTCTGGACTTTGGGCATGCATGCACATGCACCCAGCATGAGGTTAAGCCATCAGGTCCAGGACTTGAACTACGGTTGACTAGATGGGAGTCCAGCAAAGTAACCATTACATCATCTGCTGGTCCCATACCACACTTTTTAGATCCATTCATCTATTCTGGGGTATGTGGATTGATTCCATGTCTTAGCAATTGTCAGTAATGCTGAAAAAAGCATGGATGTGCAAATGTTTTTCTGACTGATTGTATTCATTTGGAGACACTGGAGTAGTCAAAGACTTCTTAAATAATACCCTCAAAGCACAGGCAGTAATCCCAACAATAGACAAGTGGAATTACATCAGGTTAAAAAGCTTCTGCACGGGAAAAGAAACAAAAATTAGAGTGAAGAGACAACCCTCAGAATGGGAGAATATATTTGGTTGTTGGGAAAGTCATGACATATTTTTGCATAGACAATCCAATATTTGCTAACTATTTCTCAGATAAGGCACCAATAACCAGAATATACAGGAAATTTAAGCAGCTTACCCAAAAAATCCAATTAAAAGATAGGCAAATGATCTGAATAGGCAACTCTCCAAAGAAAACATACAAACAGCTAAAAAAACATGAAAAAATACTTAACTTCCTTATCATGATGGAGATGGAAATCAAAATCACAATAACATACCACCTAATCTCAGATAGAATGGCTAAGATTAAAAAGAACTGTTACTTTATAATTTTCATTCTATTTGACCTTTCTACTGCATTTGACACTGGTGACCTCTTTTTCTCACTATCTTTCTTTTTTTATTGTCCTTTTCTCTTTTAACTTTTTGTTGTCTTTGCTTTAATCCAACTATTCCCTCCTGTCTCTCTTTCTATCTTTATGGCCAATCTTTCACAGATTTACTCTTATAACAGCCCTCTTTCCTTTCTTTGCCCTTAAAAGATCACTGCTTTTTAAGGTCTTTTCTTTTTTAACTTTTGATCTCTGCCTGGAAA
>NW_006203793.1:328045-335645 GCF_000334495.1 Tupaia belangeri chinensis
TACTACTTTCTCTATTCAGATAGTGAACAAATCTACACTTTGGCTCAGATCCTTTCCTCTCCTGAAATCAAAACCTTTATGTCCTGCTGTCCACTGGCCTCTTCATTGGCTATCCCTCAACTCTCTCAGACTCACCATAGCCAAAACCAAATTGTCTTACTTTCCTCCATTACTGTCTAAAACTTGCATCATCATCATCTTTGTCCACTATTAAGACTAACAGTACTGCTATCCACATTCTTGTGACTACTCTTCAACCCATTTCTTGTAAACACATCACATCTTCTTGGTAGGGTGAGGTGAAGCACCTCTGGTTACAGACCCCTGGGTATTCTTTCTCTCAACAAATTTCCTTTTATCTTTTGAAAACAAAATAAACAAAAAAAATGCATATCTGATTATGTGTATTTCTCTCCTTCTATGAACTCAGTGACTTCCTATTCCCACTAGATAAAATATACAGTTGCTGGCTTGAACTTACTGGCCAGCTCAATCTCTCCTCACTCTCTTCCAGCCTAACCTCAACCATTAGTGAGCTGCGTGAGTTCCTCAACCATGCCATGCCTCCTTGTTTGTGTATATACCGTTATGTTACCCTTGACTCAAATGTCCTTTCTTCCTGGTCCATCTGGCAAATGCCTATTCATCTGTCAAGACCTACCTTAGTCGTCTCTTCCTCTTTAATTATCTTTTGTGCATTTGTTGTACTTTGTATGATCTTTTTCTCTTTTATTTATCATTTGTTTTCAGTCTTTCATTTAAGCATTTGTTCCTTTTGTATTCCCAGTCCCTACCATAGTGCATTTTATACAGTCATTCAGTAATTACTGGCTGGGGATGTGGATGAATGTATCAGTTAATTAATGTACTTCTTACTTATCTGAAGAAGTCCTACTCTTTATTCAAAGCTCAAGCTTCTCTGGCTCCTGAAAACAGATATAATTAATATTTATTACTCTAAAGCAATAGCAGCAATTTTTAAAACTGTATTGTAATCATTTATTTACCTTTGATCACCCTGCCTAGTTTGTGGGCTTTATAAAGGCAGAAACTGAGTCTCATGTTTGTATCTCTAATACTCAGCAGCACATACTTGGCTCATAGGGGTATATAGCTAAGTGACAGAATGAATAAATTAATGAAGAATGCTTACCATTGTCAAAATTGCCCAGGTTGAATAGCTGACCTGATATTTACATCATTCTGATTGTACAGAAGGTAAGAAAGCCTCTTTACCTGAAGTTGGTAGAATTTGTATTAGTAAGACTAATCAACCAGAAGAAATTATTATCAGATGGGACTAGAATTCAGAACTTTCTTGTGCTTTTGAGCATGAATCCTTCCTCTGACCATTCCTACTTCTGAGACTGTGTCCCTGTCTTTTTCAGAAGTTTGTATATTTAGAACTCCCCTTGTTTTTCTTTTTATCCTGCATCATGGGTTGGTTTTGACTTTCTTTTCTTTTTAGGTAAGCTCTTCTTTCTCTTGGACTCCATTTTCATTTTCCTTCATCACAGAGAATGCCTACATTATGAGAAAAAATTAATGTCACCCAGTATCACTAGTTCCTTTGTACTGTAGGGGTAGTATTTGGTAACCCTATATATTAACCTAACATGCTATGCAAAAGTTGCTTATGATACCCTTTTCTCTTGTTTTCACAGGCAGTCAAGGTAGAAAAGGCCAGTGTCTCAGTTCATTGTTTTGATGAGTGGGATCACATGGTGCAAGTCTGCTCAATGGCCAGTATCCTTATAGATCCATTTTATATGACATTCAAAGGATTCATGGTAAGGGAGAAAAGTATTTGTTTTTACTTTGCATGAATGACAGATTGTTAATAAATCAAGAGAACTCTCAGCTAACTTAATTTATATAAGTCTGAGTTCTCAATCTATAAAAATACTCTTTCATTTCAGCATATCTTCATTAAAAGAGTCATGTGCAGCCTATATGCTTTCTACTGTACATTAATCATACTTTCTTATCTATTAGAATGTAAGTTGTTTGTAATAGGCTGCTGTAAGGGGCAAGAAAGTCTTTAACAAGTTTGCAAAGATGAACAGATGACTGTTAAATAGTGTGTTGTCTTTAAATCTCAGGTAGTTGAACTGCAGACACATGATTGTTTTATGGTGCTGAATCCTGGGCTACGTAGGTGATCTTTCTAAAAACAGAACTCATAATAGTGGGTTGACTTCATTTATTTGTATTTTTTAATGGTTAAAAATGATTTTATTCTTGGTATAAATCGAAATGTTGCCTTTGGATTTCTGTTTTTCAAAGGTTGTTTATCAGGATTGATCAATGGTTTGTCATGCATCATGTAAAAGCCAAAGGAAAGGTGACACTGAAAACAAATCCAGAATAATTTTTCCTTAGAGCATCAGAAATTTGAAGGCATCTTCTACTGATCTATAAGTGAAATCCAAGTTACTTAGTTTTCATTTGGAAAATTAACTTTAATTTATTATCAGTTCAATCATTTCAGCAAAGTGTTTTGATGCTCTTTTTTATATGGTTAATTCTCTTTATGATTTTCCTAATGTAATCTCTCCTTTTGTTGTTGTTTAAAAATAAAGATCCTAATGGAAAAGGAATGGATATTCATGGGCCACAAGTTCTCCCAAAGGTAAAGATATCCTCACTTTGAAGGATGGGAGGGTAGGGGGAATTTATTAGAGTGAGGTTTAAACAAAACTTCAGTATACTCTTATTTATGAAGGAGAAAAGCAAGTTGAATGTGGCATGGCTTTTCATCAAGAAGTATTCCAGACACTATTCCAGAGTATTAAGGGTACACAGGTAACCAGAATATCATATCTGCCTTCGAGGAATAAAAATAATTCTATCAGATTTTTAAATATTTGAGGGAACAGAGAAGAACAAAGCTTCACAGGTCACAGAGGGAAAGGTGCTTAACTGTGAATGAAGAGGTCAGGATAACTTCCAGGAGTGGACACCATTTAAGGATGAATTTTTAGAGATGAATAGGAAGTTGATAGGCACAAAGTGGGATGAGGAGGGCATTCAGGCAGAAGACAATGCACTTTTAAACTTTTTGTAAGAAAAAAGGTGATTTCTGATTTTTCATAAGCGGTAGGAGTAAGGGCTTACATTTATCTATTGTCTACTATAAATCAAACAACCTCACTAAGACTTTACCTGTATCATCAGAACAATCAATAAATATTTACCAAATGCCTAATAATGTGCTGTAAACTGTGTCAGAAACTAAGCTGGTCCCAGAAGTAAATAAAATATGAGTTTCACCCTCAATGAGGTTAGAATTCAAATCTTGTTCTTCCTTACTGATGCACATCCATTTAATTTCATTTTATTGTCACTCTAGCCATTTGGGTCTATGTATTCTTTCTTCCTTTAGAAGCAAATAGTGGGCCAGCCAATATGTCAGGTGTTGAAAGACACTGGGTTGAATCAGATATGGTCTCTATTCTTTTACAGGAAAGAAAGTCAGTACTGACAATGTAGTATGATAATATGCTAAGAGAGAGGAAAACATAAAGGAACCTTACCCATTGAGGGACAAAGAAGGCTTCCTATAATAGGTGACTTTATTTTTAAAAAAGGTTTTTGCCTTAGGGCACGTGCACTCACCAGAGAAAGAGAGACAGAGACAGACAGATTGAGGGAAAGTGAGAAATCACCACCCAGGAGGATGGACATGCTACAACCCTTTCTCCTCCACTTTCCTCCCAGGATCTTAGGCACACATATATGCGCACATGTCGGCATGATTTTCAAGCCGCCAGGTCCCGACCTTGAACTGTGGTCGCCCATGTGGGAGTCCAGCGATGTAAGTGCTACATCATCTGCTGGTCCCAAAAGGTGACATTCTAAGCTTTAAAACACAAGTAGGAGTTATTTAGAAAAGGGGAATGCATTCTAGTACTGAAAAGTTTGAAACCGTGCAGATGTTAGAAAAAAAGATTATGTATTTGAGAAGCTCTAAGCAATTAAGGGGAAAGTAAAGAAAATGAGGCCATGGAATTGGGGTAGTGAGGAGAAGATTGATTAAGATCCTGGTCGTGAGACCAGCAGTTAGCGTAATGGCTACGTCGCTGGACTCCCACGTAGTCGACTAAGGTTCGAGTCCCAGACCAAGTGGCTTAAACTCATTCTGGGTACGTGTGTGTGCATGCCCAAGATCCTGAGATCCCGAGAGGAGAATGGAGGAGGAGGGACTGAGGTGGGGCCATCCCCCCTGGGGGGAAGATTTCTCACTTTCTGTCTCTCTGTCTCTCTGGTGAGTACATGCGCCCTATAGCAAAAAAAAAAAAAAACTCAAAGAGTAAAATATAATACTATATATATTATGATCCTCCAAAATGAAAATATTTATTTACATTTAACCACATATCTTTACATTGTACAACATTTCTTTTTCCAACACAAATACCATACATGTTAATCAAGATAAAGGTACTACTGTATACATTATCATCAACAGATAGCTTCTCATTTTATTGTCAATTAAATATTCTTTTTACTTTATTTTCTCCCCTTTCCCCTCCCTCCCTTCCATACTAAACTTTTTTCACATTTTATTGATTTACAACAGATGGAAACAAAATATGGACAAAGCTAAAATCCAGTGACACGTGCACTGTAATTTTCTTCTGAAAGAGTTTTTTCTCTCTTCATTCCTTCTTTTACTAAAGAGAGGTATAAACTAATTTATTTGCAAAAAAAATTAGGGTAGTCTCAATTTGGTCCATTATTTGCTTGCACAAAGCCCCCTAAGAATTCAATTTCTGATATAAAGCAACAGATACTATTGTATTATTGAGCTTATGCAAATAACCATTCTGCCACAAAATAAGAATGCTCACAAATATTTCTCAATTTCAGAAGGGTCAGTAAGAGAGAAAAGTTTATGTTTCAATTTATAAAAAAAATAACAGATTGCTGAACCTATCAACAGCTCAAAAGAAAACAACAATCCTTAAATCTCAAAGACAAAACATAGAAGAAAACCAGTAATGTTTTTGTCAAAAGTCAACAGTTTGATCTCATGTAATTTCTCTTTTGTTGAATTTGCAGTGCTATTTTGGTCAGATTTTTCCGTTTAAATCCTGGATGTTAACATTCAACATTATTATAGATATTTCCAAATTTGCAGCTACCATTAAGTTGACCTTTTTTTTGGTTGTCTGTCTTTAGTTTTCCTGGTATGGCACTTCCTTCAGAACTTCTTGAAGAGTTGGTCTGGTGTTGGTAAATTCTTTCAGATTTTATCTAAGAATGTATTTATCTTTTCTTCCCATATGAAAGATAATCTTTCCATATATAATATTCTTGGCTGAAATTGCTTTTCACTTAACTCTTTGAATATGTTTTCTCATTTTTTCTTTGCTTGCATTGTTTCTGATAGGAGGTCTGATGTTAGCCTGATGGGATATCCTTTGAAAGTAACTTGATGTTTCTCTCTTGCCAATTTTAGTGTCTTATCTCTGTCTGTAGTTTTGGTCAATATGGCTATGATGTACCTTGAAGAAGATCTTCTTGGGTTAATTCTGTGTGGGGTCCTTTTATTTGTTTATTTCTTAAGCTAAAGTATTTGAATGCTTTCTTTCTGTATGTAGTAAAGCTATGTTGGAAGACTTTGATCAGAGCAGAGATGTGATAATCATATTGATATTTTAGAAATATTCCTCTGGCAGCAATGTCCAACATTGAAATTCAAAGCAAGTGCGTGAATTAGAAGACTATCAGAACTGTGATGGCCTGAACACACACACACACACACACACACACACACACACACACACACACAGGGAATGTGACAGATACAAGGTTATTCATAAAGTAGAACCAAAAGAACCAGGAGATGAGAGAAAGTTTAGAAGAACTTGGAAGTCTCGGTAGCAGCCAGCAGCCTGGTACATCTGAAGGCATCTGGGCAGCAAGGGACAGAGGCAGGGGCAGGACTGCCCCCACCGCCTCCCATCCAGACCCCCCAGTCCAGGATCCACCCAGACCCATAGGCAAGTAGACAGTTTCTCCATTGTTTTTTCTTTACTGTCCCCCATTCTTTTGTAAATTTCCTCCTCTACCTCTCCCCACAGACTGCCCTTTGGCTGTAGCAGCCAGCAGCCTGGTACATCTGAAGGCATCTGGCGAAATCATGCACCAGGATTTCTTTATTCCTCTCTATCCTCCTTTCTTTTCCCTTACATTATCTTCTTGTTCTCTTCTTCCATCTTGCCAGAGGAACTAGCTAGGTCTAGAATCAGAGATCTGAAATTTTCTGTCATATAAAGTTCTATGGGTTCCTCCCTTATACAGAACCAGCTGTGAAAAAGGAGATACTGCTCTTCGGACACCTGAATATAGTATCTTTTTTGAGACCATCTTACTAAAAACAACAGAACAGAGACTGCGGCAGACGTCAATTCACAACAATAGGGAAACACATTCCTAGCCAGTGAAACATTCTCCTAAGAAGTACTTAAAAATTAGTACATCTTTCAATGGCTAGAAGTAGAAGAAGAGCCTCAGGTATGAATAAACAAAGAAATATATCTCCATCAAAGGTACAGAGTAACTCCCCTCCATCTCTCGTACTAATGGACAATGTTACCAAAATGTCAGACAAAGAATTTCGAACATTTTTGGTGAACAAATTCTTCAAGTTGGAACAGAAAAGAGACAACAAACATCTCCCAATGGGTAGAAGTAGAAGAAGAACTTCAGGTCTGAATAAACCAGGAACTATATCTCCATCAAAATAACACAAGTGACTCCCCTCCACTTCTTGATAAAACAGAGGAAGTTACCAAAATGTCAGAGAAAGAATTTACAACACTCCTGGTGACCAAATTCTCTGAGTGTGAACAGAAAAGAGAAAATGAACTACAGGAGATTAGGAAATCCTTCCATGATATGAAAGAAGAAATGGACACTCTAAGAAACAAACAGATGGAACTATTGGAGATGAGGTCTATAATATGGGAAATCAAAAGCTCTCTTGACGGTATTAAGAGTTGATTAAAACATGCTGAAGATAGAATCTCTGATGTAAAAGATAAAACCTCTGACCGAGGAAGAACCACCAAAAAGATAGAGAAAATAACAACAACAACAACAAAAAAAAACCCACGAGGATACTATACGAGAAATATTAGATTCCATAAGACGTCCAAATATCAGAAAAATTGGCATCCCAGAAGGTGAAGACACTAATAATGGCATGGAAAATCTATTTCATGAAATCCTGGAAGAAAATTTCCCAACTCTAGAAAGGCACTCAAGCATCAAGACCCAAGAAATACAAAGGACTCCAGTTAGAATCAACCCCAGAAGATCTTCCCCAAGACACATCTTAACCAGACTATCCAAGACCACAGATAAAGGCATGATACTAAAACTGGCAAGAGTGAAACAAGAAGTGACGTACAAAGGTCATCCCACCAGGCTAACACCGGATCTCTCAACGGAAACAATGAAAACAAGGAAAGAATGGGAAGATGTATTGAAAGTGCAAAGAGAGAAACAATTTCAACCAAGATTATTGTATCCTGCAAGATTATCCTTCATATAGGGGAAAAAAAAAGATTAAAATCTTCTCAGACAAACA
>NW_006203793.1:337236-339911 GCF_000334495.1 Tupaia belangeri chinensis
GCCGGGAGCCAGAGGCAGCGGCTGCCAGGGGAGGGGCAACGACTTCTAGTGGTGCTTTTTGCAGATCAAGGGGGCCATCGATGAGCACGTGGCCGAAGAATAAAAGCAGCCCTCATTCTGGGGGAGAATATAATGTTTACAGTACCTTTCAAAGTCATGAACCAGAATTTGACTATTTGAAAAGTCTAGAAATTAAGGGAAAAAATAATAAAATTAGGTGGTTACCGCAACAGAATGCTGCTCATTTTCTGCTTTCTACAAATGATAAAACTATAAAATTATGGAAAATAAGCTAATGGGATAAAATAGCAGAAGGTTATAACTTGAAAGATGAAGATGGACGACTTTGAGATCCATTTAGAATTACAACACTATGGGTCCCAATATTGAAGCCCATGGACCTTATGGTAGAAGCAAGTCCATGACAAATCTTTGCAAATGCTCACACATATCATATAAATTCCATTTCAGTAAATAGTGATCATAAAACATATCTTTCTTCAGATGACCTGAGAATTAATCTGCGGCATTTAGAAATCACAGATAGAAGTTTTAACAACATAGATATTAAACCTGCTAACATGGAGGAGCTGACAGAAATCATTACCACAGCAGAGTTCCACCACACCAGTGTAACGTGTCTGTCTACAGTAGCAGTAAAGGGACCATCCGACTATGTGATATGCATTCCTCAACCCTGTGTGACAGACACTCAAAGTTTTTTGAAGAACCTGAGGATCCTAGCAGTAGGTCCTTCTTCTCAGAAATAATTTCATTGATATCCGATGTCAAGTTCAGTCATAGTGGTCGGTACATTATGACTAGAGACTACCTGTTGGTGAAGGTATTGGACCTCAACATGGGGAACAGGACTGTTGAGACTCAGCAAGTCCATGAGTACCTGCAGAGCAAACTTTGTTCTCTATATGAAAATAATTGCATCTTTGACAAGTTTGAGTGCTGCTGGAACGGTTCAGATAGTGCTATTATGACCGGGTCCTAAAACAACTTCTATAGAATGTTTGACAGAAATACACACAGGGATGTTACACTGGAAGCTTCAAGAGAGAACAGCAAACCCTGAGCCAGCTTAAAGCCTCAGAAAGTATGTACAGGTGGTAAGAGAAAGAAAGACGAGATTAGTGTGGACAGTCTGGACTTCAATAAGAAGATCCTTCACACAGTCTGGCATCCCATGGAGATTATTATTGCTGTAGCTGCCACCAATAACTTGTATGTATTCCAGGACAAAATCAACTAAAGAAGTTAACTTGAGGACCAAGTCTTGTCTTGCATAGTGAAGCCGGTTGTTTTTCTGTCAGAGAAAAGGCATTATTGTCCTCTCCATTAAGAACAGTGATGCACTTACTACATCCCTTCATAGACACAGAGAGAAGGACCTCAGCTGGAGTCCTGGTGTGGTTCTGCCTTCAGCGAGGTGAGAGATGGGTGCTGCTGCTCAAGTGAAAAACTCACTTGAAGCAGAATTGGTAGACATTGCTCAATAAAGGCCATTATTCAAAATAAATGTATTTATTTAAGTCTGAGCCCGCCTTTCCAGTTTATAGGCCAAAACATTAACATCTAGGAGAAAAGTCAAATCTCTAACTCTTTTTCCCTCTTTCTCTACCATAATTCTTGGGCCTTCACATGAACATGTATGGTGACTGTCCATGTCTTCTCTAGCCTTGATCTCAGTTCCAGTGGGTTTATGTGTGGATACGGCCCGAGCAGGCTCAGGCAGCTTTACTCACCCACTGTATCTACCATCACACATTCTGGTGTAACCATTTAATAAAAATAATACACTATATATAAAAACAAGATTATACATCATGATCAGGTAGGCTTTATTCCAGGAATGCAAGGTTGATTCAACATACACGAAACCATAAATGTAATACACCATATTAACAGGAAAAAAGACAAAAAACATATGGTCATATTGATTGATGCAGAAGAAGCATTTGATAAGATACAACATCCCTTCATGATCAAGACTCTCAGCAAAATCGGCATACAAGGGTCATTTCTCAACACAATAAAAGCTATCTATGAAAAACCCATCGTGAACATCATCCTGAATGGAGAAAAGCTGAAAGCTTTCCACTAAAAACGGGTACAAGACAAGGATGCCCACTTTCTCCACTGCTTTTCAATATAGTACTGGAAGTCTTCGCCAACGCAATCAGAAAAGAGGAAAAAAATTAAAGGCATCCAAATAGGAAAAGAAGAGGTGAAACTCTCTCTATTCGCAGATGACATGATTGTGTACATAGAAGACCCAATGATCTCCATGAAAAAATTTCTGGAAGTAATGCACAAACACAGTAACGTTGCAGGATACAAAATTAATATACAGAAGTCTATAGCATTTCTATATACAAACAACAGGCAGACGGAGATAGAACTGAAAAAAGTTACTCCATTTACCATAGCCACTAAAAGTATAAGATACTTAGGGATAAATCTAACCAAAGAAGTTAAAGACCACCACAAGGAAAACTATGAGAAGCTAAAAATGAAATTAGAAATAACACAAAAAAGTGGAAGGACATCCCATGTTCCTGGATTGGAAGAATTAATATAACCAAAATGGCAATTCTACCCAAATTAATCTACCTATTTAATGCAATGCCAATCAAAGTACCAGACATATTCTTCACAGATTTAGA
>NW_006203793.1:341023-347029 GCF_000334495.1 Tupaia belangeri chinensis
GCCAGATGTGGGGTGTGTGGAGGAGTGGGGCCTGGGGAAAAACATTTGGAGGAGGGATACAGAGACAGAATTGTTGAGACAGGGAGGTAGTGTTGTTATATTTTGATCAACTGGACCAGGGAGAAATGTTTACATATTGAAATGATCACTTTGTAAGCTAAATAATGTGATTGAATGTATTAAAAAAATTTAAATAAATTTTTTAAAATAAATAAATAAATAAATAAAGAACTTGGAAGTCTGCCTCAGGTAGCTAAGATAGAGAATGTAGGAAGATACAGGCCAGGTTTGGGGAAAAAAAATACAGTTTAGAACTTACTTAGAATGGGACATCTTATATCCAGTGGATGGCATAATAGTTATGTTGTTGGACTCCCAGATAGTAGACCATGGTTCGAGTCCTAGGCCAGGTGACTTAAACTTCCACCAGGCATATATGTGTGCATGCCCAAGATCCTGAAAGGAGGATGGAGGAAAAAGGATTGTGGTGTGGCTATACCTTCTGGGGGGTGATTGCTCTCTTTTGGTCCATCAGTTCCTCTCTGTCTTTCTGGTGAACACATGTACCCTATAACAAAAAACTCTCTTTCAAAAAAGAATGGGACATCCAAGAGTAGATATCCAGTAGGGACACTATTGAATACTAAACTGGAGATCACCACTTCTGGATTGAATAGAAAGGCTTTGAAGTTTAAGCATTATCGCTATATAGGTGGCAGTTTAAGCCATGGATTATGATTATGTAATCCCAGAAATTTTATACAGAGGAGGAAAAGTTAAGGGAGAAGACAGAGCCTTGGATAATACTGACAGCAGAAAGTCTAATAAAGAAAGAAATTCATGAAGGTGACTGTGGAATGCTTAACAAAGTAATAATAAATCTAAGGAAAGAAAAGAAAAAAATAAGAGGACAATCTCAAGGTAGTCATCAGCAATATCATGTGCCTCACAATAACCAAATAGTTGAGTCTGGCAATGTGCAGGTTTTAATGATCTATAGTGATAACGGTTAAGTAAAGTAGTGAAAGCAGAAGCCAAATGGAAGTTAATAGATGTATGAGTGAGGGATAAGGAAGTAGCATGTAACTAAATAAATAAGTCAATCAATAAAATAATTCTCTTTCTAAGAATCTTGGCTTTAAAAGGGTTAGAAAAGAAGGGGTGATGCCAAAATTGGGGTATGTATTTGAGAAAGGGTACTTCAAGATAGGTAAAATGTGAGCAGTTTCCTTCTCTGCTAAGAAAGAAACATTAATGAAGATAAGTGGAAGGTATGAAAGAGACAGTCAGTTTTTGGTATAGTAATACTTCTGAGAAGATATAAGAGGGTGAAAATTCCAATCCACATAAAATGATTAGCTTGAATTTTAAATAAGGACACCTCTTTGGAGACTGTATGGGAAAACAAGCAGAGAAAGAACTAAGTATGTATTAGAGAAAAAAGTTAAGTATTTTTTATTTGATAGCCTTAATATTTTTGAGTGACCCTGTCGATGCTGGAGTGAAGGAAGTTGTGAAATAGGTTAAGGAATTAAGAAGATAATTTAAAATTTATAAGTGGGCCAGCCAATGGTGCACCTGGATCCCACATGGCTGATTGTACAATTTGAGTCCTGGACCTGGTGGCTTGAAAAAACATGCTGGGCACATGAGTGTGCCCAAAATCCTTAATGAATAATGGAGGAGAAGGGATTGCATTGTGGTCATTCCTTTGTCATGTGCTTTCTCACTTTTCCTTTCTCTGTGTGTCTGTATCTGGCAAGCACGTATGGTCTATAGCCAAAAATCAAATAAAATAAAAATTAAATAAAATTTGCAAGAGTTGTAAGAGTAACAGGAAAACAGTGTTAAGAACATACATAAAGACTATTTGGGAGGTATTAAGTCCATCTGAATGTGGAGACGTAATTTTAATGGCAAGGATCTATATGGCTTTGTAATTTTTTCAAGCATCATTCATTAGTGAGGACATAGAAGCAGAGAACATGGCTTTCTAGCCAGATATATGGTTGATATTTTAGTAAAAATAATAATAAGAAAGGTCAAAAAGTTAAAGAAAATAGGGAGACAGTATTTAATGAGGAAGGTACTGGATGAGTAAGAAAGGGAAGCCAATTGGAATCTGGCAAGTGGAGAAGTCCAGAGTTGAGAGCTGAAGGAGATGAGAGGATGAGTAGCCTTTAGAAAAATAAATGGTATTGAGATTGGGATATTGAGACTGAGATTTTAAAGGAGGAGTAAGAACTTCTAAGTGGTTTCAAGAACCAGCCTAAGTCTATGGATTCAGGAGACTGAAGAAGAGTTGAGGTAAAGACTATGAAGACAATTGGATTTGAGTCAGTTAAGGAACCTGTTAGGCCAATGTAAATCACCTGCATTGATACCAAAGATAAATTCTTAAGACAAGAGTAAAATTCTGCAGGGAGTGTAGGAAAGTGAGCAAGAGATTGATAGAAGACTTTGAAGAAGGGAAAGATAAGCTAAGCTAAACAGCATGACCCTAATGGAAATGGTATTTTTGTTTGTTTGTTTAGTTTTCTATAGGGTTCATGCACTTTCCAGAGAGAGAAATAGAGAGGGAAAGTGAGAAATCACCCCTTAGGAGAGAAGACCACACTGCATTCCCTTGTCCTCCATTCTCCTCCATCCTCCTCTTTGGATTTTGGGCACACATGCTCAGCATGTTTTTCTTTTCTTTTAAAAAATGCATTTATTGTTATTATTATTTATACATTAAATCGCTATACATCATTTTGATTGTCATCATGGTTTTTAAACCACCAGGTCTGAGACTCCAGCTGCAAATTCAACCATGTGGGATCTGGCCACCTTAAACTTTGCACCACCTGCTAGCCCCTAATAGAAGTATTTTTAAGGTCATGAAAGGAGTAGTAGTTTAAAAGCAACAGTAGGAACAAGGAGAAAGCTGACGGCACTTCTGCCTTGTTCTAGGATTATGGTATATAAAAAGTAGAATGAAACAGCATCTGCCTTTTTATTTGGATCCAATGAACAGGTGGAGTCCTCCTTGAGCCAGGTTGCAGTAATATCATGAAGTAGAGAAAATTCAGCATAGAAGCTGGGGATGTCATGTTAGTTTCCAGAGAAATAAGGTTTCCAAGTAAAGAGGGCAGTACAGGTGGGGGTAAGGGGGATTAAACAGTTCTAAGATGAGGTTTTTGTTCATGTAACAATGTTTCTGCAATATCTATTTTGTGCCAGATACTGTGCAGTAAACAACATAGATATGGTCCTTTCTCACTTTCCTTCTCTCTCTCTGTATGTCTTTCTCTGGTCAAATTAAAATAAATGAATGAATAAATAAAATGAAAATAAATAATTCTTTTAAAAAGTTAAATATATTTTAATGATTCAGTTCCTCAGTTGTACTAGCCACATTTCAAGTGCCTAAAAGTTAGTGATTACCCTTCCCAACCTGAGCCATGAAGAATGGTTCCCATAAATAAGGGTAGTGAGAAGATGGAATGTTCTGCCATTAATGAGGTGTGACCCTAGACTATACCATCAACATTCTCAAGTGCATCCATGGCATAGGCTTAGAGAAATGTGCCTCCCAGGGACTCAAGATCTAGAAATTTTCCATGAAGGAAATGGGCACTCCATATATGTGCATTGATACCAGGCTCAACAAAGCTATCTGGACCAAAGGAATAAGAAAGGACTCATACCATATCCATGTGCAGTTGTCCAGAAAACATAATGAGGATGAAGTTTCATCAAACAAGCTCTGCACTCTGCTGACCTATGTACCTGTTAGCACTTTCAGAATTCTACAGTCAATATGGATGAAAAGTAACTGCTGATTTTTAAATAAAGTTATTAAACTAACAACAATAACAAAAAAGTTAGTGGTTATCATATTGGACAACACTGCCATAGAACATTCCATCATTGCCAAAAGTTCTATTATAAAGAGGGTATAAGAGAAAATAGATTAGATGACCAAAGAGCCTATAGTCTGGTTGACAGTAAAGGATACTAGTAGCTAAATAAGTACAAGACAGAACTAGATATATTTACTAGGACTAATTGTTTATTTTGTGGATTCTTTAGAATTTTATATATTGGTTTGTTGGAGAAATCATGACATTTTTCTTTGTTTTTAAATGTCATTTATTTATATAAAGAACAAAAATTAATCAATTATGTATTGCCCATTTTGTTCAAAAACCTTTTGCCATCTTTCAGTGAGCTTCATAATTTCTCATTCATAGAAGTACCTGTCTTTATCAGTGAAAAACTGAACAAAGTGCTGATTTACAGCCTCTTCTAAATTGAATATTATACCACACAAGGAGTTTTAAAGAGAGTGAAACAAGTGGAAGTCTGATGGCACAAGATCAGGTGAGTATGGTGGGTGATCAAACTTGTGTATAGTCTCACGTTGTCATGATAAAACACAAATCCTTTATGATTAATGAGCTCTAGATATTTCTGGATGATGGATTTCTTCAAACTGTCCAGTTGCCAACAGTACACATTCAAACTGATTGTTTGGTTCCTTGGTAGGAGTTTGAGAAACATGATATCTTTAAAATTCCACCACACTGAGACCACAACCTTCCTTTGAGGAATGTCTGCTTTTAATGTCATTTGAGGCAAATCATCACATAGGGACCAAGTTTGCACACCACATTGTTGTTAAAAAATTCACTTCTCATTCACCAGTTACCAGTCGCTTCAAAAAAGGATTGTTTTTACAATGCTTAATGAACATATTACAGATGTTTATACATGCCATCAAATAAACTTCTTTGAGTTAATGAGGAACCAAAATATCAAGATTTTGTATGTATCCCAACTTCTTCAGGTGGTCATGAATGCTTGCATGATGAATGCTCAATGTTTGCAATCTCTCATGCTGTGTAATGTGGGGTTGGATTGATCAGTGACTTTATTTTGTCATCATCAATCTTGGTGGGCCACCATGACCAACAAGCATTGCTGAGATCAAAATCACTAGCACAGAATTTCCTGACCATCATTGGCACTGATGTTCTTGTAGAAAGAGCATTATCATCATAAGCTTTGGGCAACTTTTTACAAGCTTTATGCATGCTCTTCCCTTTACAGAAGTAAAACAGGGACGAAAATGCAGAGTTTGGTTTTCCATCTTCAACTTGTAAAATCTACAAAACTCAACCAAATCACTTTGTTTTTGTTTTGCTTTGTTTTGTTTTGTTTTTTAGAATGAAGCTATCAGGAGACCCAGCGGCAGGCCTCTGGCCAGCCAGCGATTCTGAGGCAGGGACATCACTTCCCACCTACCTCTCCTGCAGACCCCAGCCCCAGCGCCCACCTGCTAGGTAGGTAGGTCACCATTACTTTCTGCTTTGGATTTTAAGCTCCTTTATTCTCTTGTTAATTTCTTGCTCTTCCTCCTCTCACAGCCTGTCCTGTCCCCTGCTGCAGGCCACAGACAGACCCAGCGGCAGGCCTTTGGTGAAACGGCGCGTGACTTTTTCTTTATTTCTGTTTTGTTTTGTGTGTGTGTGTGTGTTGTTTCACCTATTACCCTCTTCTCTTTATCTTCTACCCTGCCAGAAGGACTAGACAGGTCTATAATCAGATATCTGAAATTCCTTCTAGAAGGACTAGAGAGGTCTATAATCAGATATCTGAAATCCCCCAACAACCTAACTTTCTTTCAGATCTTCCCTTGTACTGATCCACCTGAAAAAAGGAGATATTGCTTTTCAGACACCTCAGTAGAGTACCCCTCTAGATACCACATTGGTTAAAACAACAGAAGAGAGACTTCAGCAAACATTAATTTGCAGCAAAAAGGAAAGTCACTTACTCCTAGTCAGAGTAAACTTCCTGCAAGAGGTATTCAAAGTGAATACATCTTCTAATGGCTAGAAGTAGAAGAAGAGCCTCAGGTAAGAATAAACAAGGAAATACATCTCCATCAAAAGTACAGAGAAACTCCCCTCTATCTTTTGTACTAATGGACAAAATGTCAGACAAAGAATTTCGAACATT
>NW_006203794.1:0-34986 GCF_000334495.1 Tupaia belangeri chinensis
TGGGAAAGTCATGACATATTTTTCTGTTTCTTTGTTCAAAAATGTGTCATGATTTTCCTGACGACCTTTTAATAAAGCAGAGCCTAGCTTATAATAAATTCTAAATAAATGTTAATTACTTTCCTTCATTATATATTTAATGTATATTTGGCAGAAGATTTAATTTGTAACACTTTATGTAAATATTTTTATTTTCTTTTATTTACCTACTCTACAATTAACATTGATGGTGTGAAATATTATCACAGACTGAGTTAAAGAATATTGGATTACAGCATTTTTTAAATGTGCATTTAAGAATTATTTTGTTTAACATTGTTTGTTTGCTTATTTGTTTATTTATTTATTTAAATTTGACCAGAGAGGGACAGAGAGAGATATAGAAAATGAGAAAGCAGGCCACCAGGTCCCGGACTCGAACCATAGTCACCCACGTAAGAATCCATCGTCCTTAACCACCACACAACCTGCTGGCCCCTACAGTATTTCTTTTAAGGAAGCAAAAATGATATTAATCTGGAACAACAATCAGTAATTCTACTTTATGTTTCAACAGAATAACAAACAATGAATATCCTTATACTTATTACTGTTTTAGGGAGCTATGTGTTTGAAACATAAATGGTGGGACCAGCAGATGGTGTAATGGTTACCTCGCTGGACTCCCATGTAGTCAACTGCAAATCGGGTCCTGGACCCAACAGCTTAAAACTCAGGACCCACATATCCAAAATCCCAAGAGGAGATTGGAGGAGAAGGGATTGCAGCATGGCCAAGTATTTTGCATAGTTCTACTGTTCTTTGTCATTTATCTAATTAATTACTTTTATGATTGTGTTGAATGCTTTCATAGAACCTCACAAATTTTTACTTTGCACTTAAGCAAATAAAGTCCCTAAAGTGTTGAATTATAGAGGTGAGTTAAAATCACTAGCTTCAAGAACAGTACAGTCAACGTGGGATGGTGGAGTTAGGCAAGCAAATTACAATGCGAGGTAATGAGTAAAATTCTGAAGACATGTACATGATGATGACTGAGCATAGGAGGAGACCTCATTCAGTTTGGGCAATTAATAAATGTTACCCAGAATAATAGTACACATTCTAAATTCCAAAAGGCAAATAGGTATTAATCAGATGGGAGTGGAGGAAAGTTATATTATTTAGAGAAGAGTATTATGTAAAGCTCTCTGATTTAAAGAACATAGAATATTTAGGGACTCTGAAGAGCAGTGCAGCAATATAAGTTGGATATGATATAACTGACAGGGGAGCAAATGGAGTAGGTAAATTTTAGAGCACGATTGCTATTGTATGCCATGATGAAGACCTCGATCTTTTACCCCTATTTAACCTAAGAATGTTTGTTTGTAATAAATTCTATAAAAGCTCTAGATGCTGAGCCAGCAGGTGGCATGGAGGTTAAGGCACTGGATCCCATTTGACTGCCTGAGCGGTAGTGGTTCCAGTCCTGGACTGGTGGCTTGAAAAATCACACTGGGTATAGGTGCTCTAAATCCTAAGAGGAGACTTGGAGAGAAGAGATTGTGATGAGGCCATACCTTGGGGAGTGATTTCTCACTTTCACTCTTTCTGTCTCCGAGGGCTTGTTCCCTATAGCAAAAAAAAAAAAAAAAAAAAAAAAAACAAAAAAAAAAAAAAAAAAAAAAAAAAATTAAAGAGAGAAAAAGTTGAAGAGTCTAATAATTACTACTACTACTGAATTAAATTTATGCATGCTATTATATTTGGATTAATTCAATTTAGTAATCACTCCTTATAAGTTACTTTCAAAAGTTACTTTCAAGTAAGTATGTTCCCAGTATTTTTTTTTTTAAATCACCCCCTGGGGGGATGGACACACCGCAATGTTCCTAGTTTTTTAACTTGAAACAAATACAGTCTGGCTCAATGTGTTTGAATGATAGAGTTCCTTCCCATCAATTTCACTTTGCCCATGGAAAATAAATGGCATAATACAACATTGGTAGTATTTTAAACATTTACCTTCATTGTCATAGATGAAAGTGAAAATTAGTGTTAATAAAGCGACATGCTGGTACTTCTGTCAGCTGTGAATATGATTATTAGGAAAGTCAAAGAGATAAATAAGAAACATCAGTTCCTTAAAGGAAATAGCTGAACAAATCTTAAAGTCATGCGCTCCCATAGATATTCTGTTGCCTGGGAATATTTATGTGAATATTATGATGTCCAGCTTTCATGATAAGTGGTTACTGAAAAGCTGAGTTGCACCTTTTGCCAGTTTTTGGCATGTGACTACATTAATCTTAAATGCAGGACTATATTAATCCTTCTTACACTCTTCTCAGCAAAATTAAGAAATGTGTCATCCTGAAAATAAGCCTCTAAACAGGTCGGCAGGAATTTGAAAGCATATTGACATAAATGAGGAAGTGCAAGAGACAAATGTGTCCCTGTAGAACACAAAGATTTATTGTGGCAGGAGAAGAAGTTAGGGCACCGAGAGAAATGAGTTGCTTGTTGCCTGTTTGTGTAAATAAAACATTGCCCTACAGAATTCATTTTATAGGGCTGATATGGGGTTAGAAATTAGTTCCTTATGTCAAGGCTGACTATATAAAGAACTCTAACTTTACAATAAATTCTATATAATCTTCTCTCAGTTAAGAAGCTGGAAAAACTAATTAAATGTACGAATCTTAATGGCATACAATATAATTTTAAAAATGAACGTAGAACATGGCAAAACATATTCAAACACATTTTGAAAAGGGCTACCTAGTTAAGCGAATGCTCAGATATTACATTAACCAATTCGGTAGCATTTTTGTACAGTCTATATATAGTGTGAAGAGACACTATTGTAGAATATTTACATGCAGAACCCACCTAACATGGATAACATTTGCTTTAATTTGCTTTACTTTCAGAAATTTGACTTTCTAGATCTTAATAAAGATGCCATTAAAATTTAGGCCTGCTGTTATTATTTGCTGTTTTATACTAAAATTCAAACAGCAAAGCTTACATTGTAGGTTTATTTCAAGTTGCTGAATGATTTCCTTAAATTATTCCACAAATATTTATTGAGCACTTACTATTTAGCAAACACACTTCTAATTTAGGAATTTACAATTTTAGAACACAGAATCATTATTCTTATGGTGTATCTCTGAGGGGTCTCTAAAAAGTTCATGGAATGCATATAGTGAAGGAAAAAAATCTATGCATAGATTTTGAAGGTTTGGGGACCAAAATAAACTCATATTTTAACTTCAGTTTTTATCAGCTTTTAGAAATGTCCCCATATTACAGTAGAAAATGAATAAAAAAATAAAATTTTGTTTTTAGGTGACAACATTTTTATGGAGACAAATGAAATGTTGATGGTGCTATGGAGATCTCTCTGAAACTATAATCTTTTTGCAGACACTAAATGCTGTCAAAGTTTTTTGACAAAAATGTTACGGATATGGATTTCAGAAAAATAACCGGTATTTGTCAATGATCTCACTCAAATTAATAAGTAGTAGAAGAATGAGGAAGACATAAAACTTGCTTCAAAAAATATTTTAAGAATCTGACTTTTCATAGGCATTTTGGAAACAAAGCATGTCAAAATAAAATTCCTAGACTAGATAACAGTACTGGTTGATATCCTCTAGGATATCCAGTAGAACACTTGCATCATTATCTTTTCTTCTCAACAGAACTCCATAAATTAACATGTAACATAACCAAATTTTTTATCTAATTAAGTAGGTAATAGCAAAAATCCAGACATGTAGTACTTTTTACTCATTTGCACGTTTCTAATAATTTTTGTTAGTAAATAATGTAGTGTTCGCTAGTAAATATTGTTCTAGAAAAACATATTTGATCATTTATTTTATTCTTAGATGAGATCACATGACTATTGCTGGCTAATAAGGTATGAGTTGAAATGATAATAACTCCCCTTTATGCTAGTCTAGTATAGAGCTTACTTAGGATACTTCAGAATCATTTTTCCCTTGCTATACCACCTGAGGAAGATCTATTTTCTATATTCTGTAATATAGGTTGGTGGATTCTGCCTAAGCCTTTATTCCTGAGTGACTAGGATTATTAGAGATATGACTCCTCCTTTTAGACTTCAACTCACAAATAACAATTAAGGTGTAAAATAAATCAAATGAATACATCTATTGTTCGCTCATTAATGTCTGAGTATCAATTTGTTCCCACAGTGCTGACCAATACAGAAATTTTTACCAAAGTAGGATGATACCTGAGAGACACTGGCAGTTACTGAGGATTCCTCTATGAAAGTTATGGATATCATACAAGGCAAAATAACTAGTCAAAATTCTCTTCTGTGGTCCCTTGGAGGGGTAGATCATGTGCTCAATAAAACTGTATTTTTTACAGAAATAGGTTGCAAAACTGAATGCTAAGAGTACAAGCTGATTGCTGCTATTGACTGAATTGTGACCCCCCCGAATTCCTATATTGAAGTCATAACCCCAGGTGTGATTATATTTGGAGATAAAAAATTTAAAGAAGTAATTAGGTAAGAGGAAATTCTAGGACAGGTTTTTAATCTATATTATGACTTATATTCATATAAGATGGAGAAGAGGGATGTACACTCACAAAGACAAGGCCACATGAGTTTACCGTCAGAAGGAAAGAAGTTTTAGGAGAAACCTATCCTGCTGATATCTTAATTTTGAATTTCTAGGCCACGAAACTGTTTAAAATATTGGGACAAGCAGTTGGCGTAATGGCTATGTTGCTGGACTCCCATGTAATCGACAGTGGTTCAAGTCCTGGACCCAGTGGCTTAAGAATCACACTGGGCGCTTGTGTGTGCATGCCCAAGATCCTGAGAGGAGAAGGGATTGCAGCATGGCCATCCCTCCTGGGAGGTGACTTCTTGCTTTCTGTCTCTCTGTCTCTCTCTGTCTTTCTGGCGAGTGTACGTGCCCTATAGCAAAAACCTCTCCAAATAAATAAATTAATAAAATAAAATAAAATTTGTTTGTGCTGTTTATGTCACCTTGTTCACTCTTTTTTTATGATAGACCAAGGTTTGCTCCTTTGTTATCTCAATTTTTCAAAGATAAGAAGGAGACTGAGAAAAGTACTATGTGGCACTCAGAAGCATAATTCTGATATGACCAAAAAAAGGATAAAGGGAGGGGAGGGGTCTAAAATCTCTCAGAGACAGCACAAGGGGTCACAAAGGAGAAAGGGCAAAAACAATGTCTAATTAAGATACAGTTAATATCCCAACATAAGAGGCTCTCAGAATTACTAGAATAACATCTGGATATCACCCATTCTTTCCCTTCCTTAATATATTCTTTGTATTGCAAATCCCTTTTCCCAAATCTTAAATTATATGACATGAGAGAAATAGAGAAATTTCTTCTTTAGGTTGCTGGATACTCAACTGGATTGTTTATACAGATTTTCACACAGCAAAAGTAAACCTTGGACTTTGATATATAATAGATCCTATGACTGGATGGAATTTTTGTTTATTTCTGTTGGAGATAAGGACAGTGTTCTAATGTGAGAGACTGGTTGTGATGGGACACACCTTAAGCTTCTAGTCTGGCTATAACACTCTAACACTATATTAATTTTTAAAAAATATCTTGTATAATTTCTCATTTTCAATCATAATATCTTAATTCTGCTCAGATTCTTCTTGCAAAACACAGGAATTATTAGTTTGCTGTTCTGACCCTACCAATTTGTCTGTATGCATGTGCATTATAAATTTCTTTAATGATCACAATAACCTTATGATACTGGAATGATTCCTAATCTTGATAAAACATGTGAGGAAACTGAAACACAGAGAAATTAAGTACCTCCCTTGTTCTCATTGTCTATTTCTATATGAAATTTCTCCTAACCTAGTGAACTTCAAAAAATACTAATTTTTCTTATAAATGTGAAGATCAGGGTGTCTGGGTCGGGACTTGAGGGATCCAGTCACCTTAACCTCCACACTCTCTCCTGGCGCTCATCTCTTATTGCTCTATAATGTTTAAGGTAATACATCACTCGTTTTTCTTGTAACAATTCCTAAAATTATTATCTTAGAAGCCTACATGTTAAGTTTTGATAGGGAGATACTGGTTTTTCTAATAAAATATGTTGACAATAGTATCCAGCTTTCTGTGGAAGGAAGAATGTGCCCTATGTATAAGGGAAGAGAAAGATTTGCCTAACTTTCAGGGAAAAAGCTTTGAATGAGGCAGTCTATGAAAAATTTTAAGTGAAATGTTAAATTGTTTGTCATGCGTCCTTGTTCCTTCATGGTCTTCACCTGCTCTTCTTCTGCCCTAGCTATTACATAACAGAATTGTAAAGTTACAGGAGGTCCTTCCCGTCTCTCTGCTATTGTGAATGGTGCTGCAATGAACACAGAAATGCAGACATCTAGTTAATAATAATAATATATATTTCAACTTGCTATAATAGTGGATTTTAAATGTCCTCCCAACAATGCAATGATAGATATGTAAGGTGATTTATGTGCCTGCTTTTCTCATTCCACAATGTATACATGTATCCCATAAATATACAGAATTATTATTTTGTAATTAAAGGATGACTTAAAAATTTTAAATACACTTATGTAAGGATTAAAAATAAGTTTATACATTATAATTTCTATTTTTCTTAAGTCAAGGAACAGAAATCATAAAAATAAAATTAAAGAAAGGTGGATATGTTTCCATTCTCTCAGTTAATGAGAAAAATGCTTACATTTAGTAACCAGAGAAATTTTTTTCCACAAACTAATAAATTTTCATTTATCAATTTATTTTAGCAAATTAATATCAGTAGGAGGGATACATATTTCTCACAAAACTGGCAAAATTGGCTTTGAAATGCATAGTTTACTGTGGTAAAATTGTTTGTTTGCTTCTCTGGAATTGGATTAAGACTGGAGATTAAAGTGGCATCAGTACCCATTGGTATTACATATCTCTTTCTCTCTGTCTCATGAACAAAATAAATGAATAAACTATAGAAGTCTATTTTATTTTTAAAACAATATATTTTATATGCTATGTTATTTACATTTCTTAAGGGATACCACTTATTTACATATCCATTTACTTATTTTATCTGTCTTTTGACTTTTCTGTATTTTATGCTTATTTTATTTTTCAGGAAAATATTAACTCATGTTTATCCAGTACATTTGCTATTTCTAATATGGCTTTCAAGTCTCTTAAGTCACTGTTTCTTTTCAACTCTTTTCTGACAATTTGACTGCTCATGTGGTAATTTCACTTGGATATCTAATGCTTATTTCTTTGACATCTTGCATTTCTTCCTTTAATCTCTTTTAAATAATCTCACTAAAACTTTTTAGAGACTATAGAATTATTTTATTTCCTTTGAAAATGCCTCTTCTAGTTTTCTCCTTGTTAATTTAAAAGAAATATTCTTCTCTCTGTATCTGAAATAGCTTTCATATATCTTCCTTTTTCCTATCTTCATTAACTCTTGTATGGGAAACTTACTTATTTAATATTAACTGGATGTAGACAGGCTATTATTTATACATGATTTTGTTTTTATAAAGGTTTTCTTCAATGAATCCTTTATGTTGATGCATTTTTCCCATTTATCATCGACATTTATGAATCTGTGGCTCACAACGAAGTCTTCTAGTTATAGTTTATGTTATGTGTGATGAAATGCTGGAATTTTTTAAATTGAAATTTTTTTTATTTGTTTATATTTTAATTTCACCAGAGAGAGAGAGAAAGCCACCAGGTCCAGGACTTGAACCGTAGCTGGCCATGTGGGAGTCCAGCGTCCTTAACCACCAAACCACCTGCCAGCCCCCATGTTGGATTTTTTTTACATCTGTCTTTCACCCCAAATGACCTTTGGAAATATATTGGCTAGCAGTTTAGGCAAAAATTAACTTATTCAAAACCAGCACATTTTTGTTCCTATTGTGAATGAAAACTAAGCTAAATTTAATAATACTGTCCTGAAAAATACCAAGACGAAGAAAGCAATTACTTTAGTTGTTTGCCCTTGAAAGTGATCTGAGGAAATTAAGACTGTCAAAGAAGAATTTAAGAGAAGAATTTCAATAATTAATTTGCTTATCAAGGCTCCTTAAAGATCCTGGATTTCCTTCTTGTGCCCTTAGAGTCAGAGTAAGTGTCATTAGGTCTTCACAATCTCAGTTAATTCTCCACTTGATAGTACCCACTCTACGTCAAATACTCTTCCCAATACTCTTCCAGTGTAGTATAAGTTCTCCATTGGTTTGATCTCTCATGAATTTGAATGGAGTAGAACTGAGTCTGCATAGTGATGTCTTCCTCTTTGTAGCCTATTCACACTCACATCTCATCACTATGATTAAAGTAACATATTTGAATACATATGTCTCAGAGGATTGTGGAGTTTAACATTTGAATGGGCTGTTTTCTAAAGTCTGAGGAGTTATATACTGTTTTGTTGTTGCTTTTGGTTTGTTCATTTTGGTTCAGTTTTTATTATAATAGAAAAATATGCACCAGAGTTTTATTGCTTGGGAATTGAGACTGTATTCTTATTTTGTTGAAGATAGAGCTGTTTCTCTTTTCCCTTGTCTGTTCCTTTTCTGTTGCTTACTGAGTGAGATTATATTATTGTTAATCTTTCCTTATTGGGGAGAAATACAGTAAAAACATGTTTATTCACTGAGATTGAAGTTCTCTCCATAATGTATTATTTATTAAATAAGCAAGAAAATGATACAAAAGAGAAAATATCAATATTTTTATCATGTATATGAAGATCTATTTTATATATAATCATTATCTCTCTTCGTTAAATTTCATAGATGAGAAAATTTGAGTTTAAAATTGTGCCTTTTTTTCTCTTGGGCTGATTTGGTGTTTCAGCAGCAATGCGCTGCTCCAGTGAAGCTGGATCCACATGGAAGGTCATAGTTCCAGTTTCCTGTTGGATCTGACCATGTAAGGTGTGCCCACAATCCTGGTTGACTGGGAAGGCTTGGAGACCGGGAGATATTTCTTCTCTCTCTCTATCTCTCTCTTTCTCTCTTTCACACCTATGAAAGAAAGAAATAAACCTTAAGAATAATTATGTCCCTTAAAGTGACATTTATAACATCCCTGGAAGTACCACATTTTAGCCTTCATACCTTTTGCTGGTGTGGTTTGTGGCTCTTAAATACCTCTTTATAGGCTATTCACACTCACATCCCATCATTCTAATTAAAGTAAGATATTTTAATAGATCTCAGAGGACTGTGGAGTTTAACATTAGATTGGGATGTTTTCCAAAGTCTGAGTAGTTATACACAGGTTTTTTGTTGTTCTGTTCATTTTGGTTCAGTTTTTATTATAATAGAAAAATATGTACCAGAGTTTTATTGCTTGGAAATTGAGACTGTTTTCTTATTTTGTTGAAGATGGGGCTGTGAATTAACTTATAGGACACAATTTTATGTCTGTGGTGATGTTAAGTGTCTTAACTAAGCTATGGTTGTTCATGACAAAGTTTCATTTTATTTATTTATTTATTTTTGTTAGCCCATACATACTGCATCTGCAAGGTTCTGTTACCTAATTGATTCAGGAAAATTAAATAGGATTTTGCTTTACACATGGTATTGCTGATGTTCTCTTATAATCAGAAAATAAGCTGCCTTTACTGGCCATTTCTGATGAAGTCTGAATCCACCTGTTGCTCTTTGGGTCCTATTTATTATAATTAGAACACACAAAGAAAGGTTTTACAATGAGAGAAAGAAAAGTTGGTCATGGCAGTTTAGAAAAGAAAAACTTGAGGCAACTTTACATATTAGTTCTTTAAGGTCAACTTAAAACCAGTTTTTGGACAGATAGCCAATGCTGATTTCTCAGCAGTGACAGAAAACAAATGAGAGTTAATTACAAACCTGGATTTCTTAGCGTAGCATAAAGTAGTCTTCTTTTCTTAAGTCTGAATTACTTTAAAGTAAGTATGAGCTGCTTTCGCAGTTACTTTTTCTCCTCATCTTCTTTTACTGTTCAACTGCAAAAGTCAGAACAAGAAATCTTGATGACAACTTATAATGCAAAATGCTCACTGCCATTTTTATGTATGGTTCTTTTTTTAATATTGAAAAGATAATTTTAAATTGGGTTAAGCATAAACAACTAAAATGATTATTCCTCATATTCATTAGGGAATAGCTTTTGACATGAAATCTTTCAGATAGAATCAGATTATGCTTACTCATATTAGGTTTGAGAAGAGAAATAACCAGGATAAATGAAGGAAAACGAAAACTCTTCTCTTTTGATTGATTGAACTTCGCTAGACCTGTAGTGGCACTGATATATTGAGAAAGCAAAACACATCTATTCTTCATGAGGACTAAGATAGGAGAGATGCATGTCCTTGTCTCCCAATATCCCTGAACTGAACTTTGCATGCACCTACATAACCACATTGTGGTTATGAGACAAAAAATAGCTTTAAGTGCCTTTGAGTTAAGGAATAGGAAATAGGAGTTTAAGTGGCCAGCTGGTTCTCTGGATGCACTTAAAGATATATTTAATAAAAATGACACAATTGTTCTAAGCTGTTGTTTTAGAATATTTTTAACTGTCAGTTACCGAAACATACCAAAAAAGTGGCTTAAATGAAATAAAATTTTACTTCACTTTCATGAATAAAAATATTCAAAAAGGTATGCTCTCTAGGTCTGGTTTTGTTGGTTGTATTTTATTTTGTTTTGGGATTATGGTACAAGAAAATTATTTTTTTTTCATTTTGCTCTCCGCCGTTCTCAAGTTAAAACTTGGTGCAAAATCAATGATGCATCACTAGCCATCATGATCTTATCCTAGGTTCTAGGAAAGGAAAGGGAGAAAGGAAGGGGAGAAGGATAGTTTTAGAAAGAAGACAGTCAACTAATCGTTATATCTCATTAGTTAATATTAACTTATACATCCACGTCCAGTTACTAATGAGGCTAAGAAATGTAGGTGCTATTTTGGTCCATAGTACCAATAATGAAAGAGTTGTATGAGGAAGCTGGGAAAGGGATTTGAAGGGCACTTAGCAATGAGTTTCACTATTACATCATACTGGCGTTTTTGACTTGGTGGTTCCTTAAGTTTATTTATATATGCCAATCATTTATTCTCCCAGAGCCTTATTTACTTTTTTCAGTGGAATTTGGTCATCTTATTGTTAAGAAATTGTTATGGTATTTCTCATAACCCAGACTGTACAGACAAAAAAAAAAAAAAAAACCCTAACCTGGTATCTTGTCATTTAGGAAACTGTGAAGAGAATGATCCAAAAATCCAAAATAATATGTTTATTAAAATACATTAAATCTTGTCATTTAGGAAACTGTGAAGATAATGATCCAAAATAATATGTTTATTAAAATACATTATTTGCAGAAAAGTACACATAAAATTTGTAGTTTAAATTTTCATAAACTGGACCAGCCAGGGGTTAAGGTTGCTAGAGCCTTCATGGTCAAATGCATAGGTTGAGTCCTGGACCTGGTGTCTTGGAAAACAGGCCAGGCACATTTGTGTGTGTATTCAAGATCTTGGAAGGAGAAAAAAAATGGAGGAAAAAGGGTCACAGCATGACCATCCCTCTTGGATGGTGCTTTCACCATTTCTCTCTCTCTCTCTTTCTATGTCTCTCTCTGGTGAGTGTATGCACCTTCTGAAAAAACTTTATTTTTTTATATATTAATTTTTTTTTATCCAGCAAACAGATCAAAATACAGAATAATTACAATCTCAAAATCCTTATATTGTCCAATTCAGTTAACTGTACTTCAAAGTTGACTATTGCAAGGGATTCATTACCACAGACATATTTTTTAAATTTGATATATCTAGTTTTTCTTTTTCATGATGTTTCTATATTCAATCTACTTTTTGCATGTATCAGCAGCTTATTGATTTTTATTATTATTTTCTATTTCTGTCACATATTTCCATATCTATATGTCATTGATATACACATACTAGATAGCTACATGTTTATTCTCTATAAGCATATACTTACAAGTTATTATGTAGTCACATATATGTTTTGTATATATATATATATTTTTTTTTGGAGAGGTTTTCACTATAGGGTGTGTGCGCTCGCCAGATAGACAGAGAGACAGAGAGACAGAAAGTGAGAAATCATCCGCCAGGGGGGATGGCCACGCTGCAATCCCTTCTCCTCCATTCTCCTCTCGGGATCTTGGGCATGCAAGCACACGCGCCCGGTGTGAGTTTTAAGCCACCGGGTCCAGGATGCGAACCACTGTCGACTATGTGAGAGTCCAGCAACATAGCCATTACGCTAACTGCTGGTCCCTATTTTGTATATATATATATACATAAACATTACAGTGTTAATGGAATTGTGGTATGTTTCTAGTTTGGTTGTTTGTGAGGATATGTTTAAGAGAGAGAATCTGATGTGTGGGGACATGCTCTGAGCAAACACCACCTGCTCTTTTGGGGTTTGGCAGAACCTTGTAACTTGTCTTTCCCTGACTTTGGTTGCAGACAGAGCAAGGGTGGAAATTACAAGGGGCGTTCCAACAGACACATCTGATGGACTTTAAGAAACACTTTGACCCCAATTAGTAAAGTCCTATCCTTGCTCTGTATCTGAAAGGTTCTTTAGCCTTCTCTGGGTGTGGTGGTGCACTCCTTATGAAGTTCTTTAGCTCCTTCCCCACACCTGACAGCTAGTTCTCTGCATTAGAAAAGAAGATGAGACTTTCTCTTGATGGGATTATCAGCAAGGGATACACCTGGCCCAGTATGACTAAGCCGTTAGAGATTTATTAACTGCTTCTTATTGTCTGTAACCTGGCAACCTATATATGAAGAGTCATGAAACAAACATGTGTAATGTCTCCTTGTACTATAAATAAAGACATCCAGTTCATCTTGTCTCATTCTTTCCACTTCTTCCATAGTAGCCTCAAGCCCTGGGGCAGACACCGAGAGCTGTTGATAAGAATACTAATGAAAATAACCTCATGCATAATCTGGTAAACACATATTTGCATTTCTGCAGGAACTATTTCTGTATCATAGGATATAAAATATTTTAATAGATACTATAAAATAGTCTCCCCAAAAGTTACAACAATGTCTAATCTCATCAGCATTATATAATAACCATTTCTCTATACATCAAACAGCATCCCTTTATAATCTAGACTCACAGAAAAATCAGCATGGAAGAGTCATTTCTCAACACAATAAAAGCTCTGTATGAAAAATCCATAATAAAATCATCCTGAATGGAGAAAAGCTGAAAGCTTTTCCACTAAAAACTGGTACAAGACAAGGATGCCCACCTTCTCCACTCTTTTTCAATATAGTACTAGAAGTCCTCAAAAATGCAATCAGAAAAGAGGAAAAAATAAAAGGCATTCAAACAGGAAAAGAAGAGGTGAAACTATTTCAATTAGCAGAAGACATGATTGTATACATAGAAGACCCAATGGTATCCATGGAAAAAATTCCTTGAAGTAATACATGAATACAATAAAGTTGCAGGATACAAAATCAACATATATAAATCCATAGCTTTTATATATACAAACAACAGGCAGACTGAGATAGAACTGAAAAAAGTAATTCCATTTACCATAGCCACAAGTAGTATAAGATACCTAGGAATAAAACTAACCAAAGAACTTAAATACCTCTACAAGGAAAACTATGAGAAGATTAAAAAAAAAAAAGGAAGAAAGAAAATGACACAGAAAAGTGGAAGGACATCCCATTTTCCTGGATTAGAAGAATTAATATAATCAAAACGGCCATTCTACCCAAATTAATCTACGTATTTAAAGTACCAGATACAGTCTTCACAGATCTAGAAAAGACAATCATAAAATCTGCCTGGAATCGTGAAAGACTTCATATTGCCGAAGAAACCCTGCACAAGAAGAGTGGAGTGGGCAGAATCTCACTCCCTATCCCAAAAACATACTACAAAGCTGTGGTAATCAAAACAGCATGGTATTGGCACAGAAACAGGCAGGTGGACCAATAGAACCAGAATAGAGACCCCAGAAATAAACTCCCAAACATAAAGTCAACTGATTTTTAACAAAGGGTACTAGTCTACCCAGTGGAAAAGGAAAAGCTCTTTAGCAAATGGTGCTGAAAAAACTGGATATCCACCTGCATAAAGATTAATCTGAACCCCTACCTCGCACCATTGACAAAAATCAACTCAAAGTGAATCAAAGATCTAAACCTAATACTTCCAACTATAAAACTGCTACTAGAAAACACTGGAGAAACTCTAGGGGACGTTGGGGTAGGCAGAGACTTCTTAAATAAGACCCCCAAAGTACAGTCAGTAATCTCAGAAATAGAAAGGTGGGATTACATCAGATTTAAGGAGTTTCTGTATGGCAAAAGACACAGTAATTAGTGTGAAATGACAGTGCTCAGAATGGGAAAATATTTTTTAAACTATGCATCAGATAAGGGACTGATAACCAGCATACACAAGAAACTCAAGCAGCTGTCTCAAAAAAAAAAAGATGATCAACCCTGTTAAAAGATGGGAGAATGAGTTGAAAAACCACTCTCTAAGGAAAACATAAGAATAGCCAAAAGTCATATGAAAAAACTGCTCAACATTCCTCAATGTAAGGGATATGAAGATAAAAACTACAATGAAATACCACCTAACCCCAGTAGGAATGATTAACATCAAAAAAAAAAAAAAAAGATAAGTGCTGGCGGGGGTGTGATGAAAAACTCTCTTAACACTGCTCTTGGGAATGTAAATTGGTCTGGACACTGTGGAAAACAATTTGAAGACTCCTCAAAGATCTACAAGTAGAATTACCATATGATCTAGCAATCCCACACCTTGATATCTACCCAAAGGACAGAAGAATTATTCATCGGAAAAGTGCTTGCACATCAATGTTTTCTGAGGCATTATTCACAATTGCTAAGACATGGAACCAACCTAAATGCCCACAAACAGATGAATGGATTGAAAAACTGTGACACATATGGAATACTACTCATCCAAAAAAAACAAGACCCTGGTTTTTTGTGGGGACACGTTTAAGAGAGAGAGTCTGAGGTGTGGGGACATGCGCTGAGCAAACACCACATGCTCTTTTGGGGTTTGGCAGAACCTTGTAACTTGTCTTTCCCTGACCTTGGCTGCAGACAGAGCAAGGGTGGAAATTACTAGGGGCATTCCAACAGACACATCTGATGGACTTCAAGAAACATCTTGACCCCAATTAGTAAAGTCCAATCCCTGCTCTGCACCTGAAAGGTTCTTTAGACTTCTCTGGGTGTGGTGGTGCACTCCTTATGGAGAAGTTCTTTAGCTCATTCCCCACACCTAACAGCTAGTTCTCTCCATTAGAAAGGAAGATGAGATTTACTCTAGATGGGATTACCTCCAAGGGATACACCTGGCCCGGGTATGACTAATCCCTTATAGATTTGTTAACTGCTTCTCATTGTCTGTAACCTGGCAACTAATCCATGAAGTGTCATGAAACATGCATGTGTAATGTCTCCTTGTACTATAAATAAAGATGTCCAGTTCATCTGGGCGGGACAAGTTGCTTGGGCAACTTAGGCTCAGGCTGCCTGTGTCCATTTCTACTCTATCCCTTTGTCTCATTCTTTCCAATTCCCAGGTCCTGGCAAGATGAAGGGCTTTCTCTTTCTCATCCTCTTTCTCTTCCTCACCAGCAGCCCTCTGATCATGATTCAGCCAGACCCAAGCCCTGGGGCGGACGCCAACAGTTTTTGACAGAAAGTGGTTGAATATGGAAGATTTACTGCTGAGTGAAGCAATGAAGGAGAAACAATGTATTTCTCCACTCAATATACACTGAGTGTCTGCACTCTATTACCAAAACTGAATGACTAAAGGATATAGAAACAGTAAATGGTTGTGAATACCAGCTACAGTGTGGGAAGAGGATGGGTGAAAGAGTAGAATCTGAGGAAGGACACTAAGGAAAAAAATAGAGAGGGAAAGCATTTATAGGACAAAGAAATGGGTTATTATCTGTTGAAGATAACTTTATAGTATTGTCAAGTGGACTGGTGATAAATGTACACATATTGGAATATTCACTTTGCGAGCTAAATGATATGATTGTATAAAAATTGAAATAAAATAAAATAATAAATAAAAAATTAATAGTAATTAAAATAGTAACTATTAGTGGTAATATCTCATCTTTTTAGGTAATATTTCATCTTTTCAAATTTATTTACTTTTTTCTTCCATGAGAGAGAAATAGATAGGAGAGAGAGAGGGAGACAGAGAGATGGGCATCTCTAATGTAGCCTTCATGATGCAATCCACCCCAACATTTGCTAATCCAGATCTCAAACTTGAGCTCAAGGTTGATATGCACAGGATGACCCCAAGATGTGAACTCAAGACCTGCTCTTGTAGGTTCCATATTGCAGAGTGTTGTGTTATCACTGTGTCACCTGCTGGCCATCATTTTGGTTTTAATTTTCTTTTTTTTTGCTGAGTAAGCACATGCACTTGCCAGAGGGAGAGAATAAGAATGTATCCCCATGAGGATGGTTGTGCCATAATCCCTCCTCCTCCATTTCTCCATGTTTATGGAATTTGGGGTATGCATGCACATGCGCCTAGCATGTTTTTTCAAGCCATAGGTCTAGAACTTGAAACATGAGGTCAGCCATGTGGGATCTGTAGGTAAACAAACAAACAAGCAAACAACAACAACAATTAAGTTCAACTAGGTTTATCTGAATGTTTAAAGCTTGTGTAGTATTATTTTCATAGAGCTGAGGAGTCCAGAACACCAACATCTGGAGAGTGGATAAAAACTCTGGAAACCTGAGTAGTATTCACAGTGGTACATCTTTCTCTGTGCTAAATCTGGTGTTAAAATACATTCAAAGTGGTTAGTATGATTATGCTCATTGTCACCAAGCACATGGGATAGCACAGAGCCTTCATTGATATTCTTAAACTACATCAAAATCCCTGATCAAGTATAATGGATTGTGATTATATATGACATCTTAAAAGGGACCAGTGCTAATGACCCAAATGGGCCTTCTCCATGACTTGAACTCTTCACAGTATATTTTATGTTCTTCTCCAGAAGAGCATTATATCTACTATCACTCATATAAGTAATCTAAAAACATGTCTTCTCACGTATACTCTTTCTACATCATGATTTCACCCACACATGATAATCGGATTTATATTTTCTCCATATGTTTATTAGCCCCTTTACCTAGACTCTAAACATGTTTAGGAAACCTCATGTGGTCTTGAAACACAAAGTCTCCATCTAACAAAAACAGAACTGTAGCTTATTTTTCCAAAATAAGGTTTTTTTAATTTATCTATTCAACTACTTATTACCTATCCATCATCTGTACCAAAACCATACTATCCTAATGTAATATAAATGGAATATTTTATCCAGTGCCCACAACTTGGCCATGAGTAAGATCCAGCATGCTGAATATCTGGGGATCTGGCTATGACTCTAGGGAAACTTCCCAGCACAAATCATCAAGCTACTAGCACCAGTCTGTGTTCTAAACACCTTTAGAACAGCAGCGGCTTCTCACAGTCTGGAGATAGTTATTCCCCTCACCAGTAAGTATTCATGAAAATTTATCTAACTTGTTATGGAAAGGTTCACATGTTACTTGTCCTAGAGAAAAATAAAAAGACAATGGTCCTGTTTTTGTAATTGTTTTTCCTAAAAGGAAGGAGGAACCTTTCCAGAAAATAATGGTGAGAAAATCCCTCTTTTAAAGCATATACACATCTTCTTTTCTTTTTTTTTTTTTTTTTCTTGCCTGCTTATCTCAAACCAGCTCCTACCACAAGGCAGACAAAGGTTTCTCAGCATCAAAGAAGAGTAATTTATGTGACATGGATCACCAGAAAGAAAAATTCCACAGGATAAATTGTCACTGTCAGTACTCCCAGATCACATGAGCTGTGAACCTGAAGTAATTTACAAACTAATCTATTTTGTTTCAAATGGAAAGGATTTGAGTTATTTCTAACAATCAAAGTGAAGACTGTACTTTTTAAAAACGTATAAAATACAAAAATACAAAAAAAACAAACAAACAAACAAACAAACAAACAAAACAAGTGGTTAAGGATGGTGGTTAAGATGCTGAACTCCCACATGGCAGACTGTGGTTTGAGTCCTAGACCTGGTGGCTTGCTTTCTCATTTTCCCCTTCTCTCACTCTCTCTTTCTGTCTGTTTGGTCAAATTTAAAAATAAATAATAACAAATAAATTAAATGAAAAAAATAATTTAAAAAATTTTAATTTAAAAATCAACTATTACTTTAGAAATAATTGCTATTAATCTTTGAACCTACATCCTCCAAATTTTTGTTCTATACATGCAAAGTCACATATATGTTTATGTATATGAATATGTGTGTAGAGAATGTGCAGATATTTTGTAATTTGTATTCTTTACTCATTAATATGTTGTGACTATTTCTCCAAGTCAATAATATTTCTTTCTTTGTAATTCTTCAGAAATTGAACTGAATTCACTGTATGAATGTACATACTTTATGTAATCAGTCTTCTACTGAAGAAAAGTGAGAGAGCAAACTTATATCCTAATTAACCACAGAGTTGACCAAAGATCAGCATCATTTCCATGCAGATCCATGTCATTGTTTTTCAAGATGGCTTGCTTCACGTTTGGGTTGGCTTCACTAGGGTAAATGTCACATATCTGTTAGAGTGAAGGTCACGTGTACAAAATACATGTTCCATCTCTCCTACTTCTTCAGGAAGCTTTGAAAAATAGATATTTCTAACAGTGCTTCTGTCAATTATTTTGAAACATTAAAGACATTTTCACTGTTTCCATCTTCCTTGAAGTGTTCATGTAGAAAAACTCTGAGAAACCCAAGCATTGGCTCATTCAATGTCCTCTCTCTTCCCACCAACTTCCTAGAAAATGCCACTATTGCCTTAACTCATTCATAAGATCTCACAGGTCTTGTGCTCCAAAGTTGAGAGACATTGCAAAACAATCTGGAGATCTATCTGCTTCCTAATAGTTTTCTTGTAAAATAATTTTTTATAACTTCAGTAGAATTATCCTTTCTACTCTTTACCTTTATAAATTTACTGATGGGGGATCTTCAAAAGGTTTGTGGAAATGTTATGTATAACTCTCTATATATTCAAAATTATGTATGGGATTCAAAGCATTTTTGCACTAAAATAAATTTGTACCTTAATTCCATTTTTATATGAACATATTGAAGTCCCCTCATGTGCTTTGTTTTTAAATAAATTTTAAAAACTTTTCAGGACCAGCAGTTAGCCTAATGGCTGTATCACTAGACTCCCGTGTAGTTGACCGCAGTTTGCGTCCCGGACCTGGTGGCTTAAAACTCACGCCAGGCGCATGTGCGTGCGTGCCCAAGATCCTGAGAGAAGAATGGAGGAGAAGGGATTGTGGCATGGCCATCCCCCCTGGGGTGTGATTTCTTGCTTTCTGTCTCTCTGTCTCTTTCTGTCTGTCTGGCGAGCACATGCACCCTATTGCAAAAACCTCTCAAAAAAAAAAAAACTTTTTGGAATAATTTTAGATTTACAGAAAAGCTGCAAAGACGCTACAAAGAGTGTCAGTATACAGTTCATTCAATTACAGTTTTCTCAACTATTATCATCTTATATTAGTATGTTACATTTGTCAAAGCTAAGATTTAACACTGGAGCATCAATGCTTACTAAACTCCAGACTTGGATTTCCCAAGTTTTTTATTAATGCATTTTTTTCCGTTCTAATTCCCACTAATGTATTTTTCCTGTTTATTATTCATACTTTCTTATTGCCACTGGTAAGGATAATTATGACTTCATCTTGTTCAGCACACAAGCACACATACAAACTCTTGATTCTGTGGGCCTATATGAACTTACTTTGATCAACCTCACATATTATTGCTCCTCTGATAACAACTATTTTTAAATACTCTTATCATTTGATATAACTCAACCTTCTCAGATTATTATAACTAAAATATTAATAATAATATTAGTAATAGCAACACTAACAAAAATTTGGGATACTTTTTAAAAATATTTATCATTATTTCAGAATGTATTAGGTATATTTTCTTCCTCTAATGCATACAAAATGTATACTTTCTTTGCCTACTGCATGCAAAATGCCATATGTGTAGAATATCTTTTCTCTTGGGACCAGCAGATAGCGTAATGGTTATGTTACTGGACTCTCACATAGTAGACCATGGTTTGAGTCCCGTATCTGGCAGCTTAAAACATATCGGGCATGTGTGCGTGCATGACCAAAATCTAGAAAGGAGATGGAGGATAAGGAAGTGAGGCACGCACATCCCCTCTGAGGGGTGATTTTTCACTTTCTGTCTCTCTGGTGAGCACACACAGCTTATAGCAAAAACCTCTCAAAAAAATAAAAATAAAATAAAAAATAAAATAAAAATCCCTTCTCTTTCTGGCATGCCTAATTTCCTTTTATTGTTTTTTTTTTTTTTTTTTTTTTTTTTTTTAACCTTATCTCTACAAACAAAGAGGTTTTCCCAGATCTGTTCTGTAAGTTGTCTGCTGGGCCCTTATTGGCAGAGAGAAATGACTCAGTGAGGCTGAAAGTAATTTTTACAAAAGGCAAAGCTTCTACATTGTGTTTCACTGTGAATTAATTTTAATAGTGGTATATTGTCCTACAGAATCAAATGAACATTATAGATTACAATGCAATATTACTACAATGACAGAAAAGATCTTTCTCTTGAAAAGTGGTATACCTGTATCCTAAAAAGAATTATGCCAAAGTTTAAACAAAACAAGGTCATAATATGGGTTTATAAAGCATGATTAGAACCCACAAAGTAAGGAGAATAGCATCAAAAAATAGACATGTTGAACTACATCAAGATAAAAAAAAATCTCTGCACGGCAAAGGAAATAATAATAAAAAGAATCTATCTATATCAGGTAAAAATATTTTAAACTATACATCTGATAAGGAATTGACAACCAGAATATATGAGGAACTCAAACAGCTCACCCACAAATGAACTAATAACTCCATTTAAAAATTGGAAATCTATTAGAACAGACAAGACAAAGAAGACATACAAATGGGTAAAAATAATATGAAATAAAGCTCAACATAGTATACGGAAAATGAAAATTTAAACCATTATCTAATCTTGGTCAGAATGGCTATAATCAAATCAAACAAACACACACATACACACACACACACACACACACACACACACACACACAGTTAAACAAGTGCTGGTAAAGATGGAGAAAAAGAGAACCCTCAATGCATTGCTGTGAAAAAAGTATGGAGGCTTCGGGAACCAGCAGTTAGCGTAATGGCTATGTCGCTGGACTCCCCCGTAGTCGACCGTGGTTCGTGTCCCGGACACGGTGGCTTAAAACTTCCGCCAGGCGCATGTGCGTGCGTGCCCAAGATCCCGAGAGGAGAATGGAGGAGAAGGGATTGCGGCATGACCATCCCCCCTGGGGGGTGATTTCTCACTTTCTGTCTCTATGTCTCTCTCTGTCTGTCTGGCGAGCGCACGCGCCCTACAGTGAAAATCTCTCCAAAAAAGTATGGAGGCTTCAAAAAACTCAAAAAACTACCATGTGACCCAGTCATCCTGTTACAGGCCAGCTAAATCTTGCTGCTTTTTCTCATGGTCAATGAAATGAGAGGCAGAGACTAAAGAAGAAGGGAGTTTATTTCCTTAACAGGTTATGGAGTTATATTCAGCAAACACTATCAAACTATCTAAAAAAAAAATCAACATGTTCTCAGTATCTAAAAGTATGAGATACAAGAACATGCATATCATTCCTCACTACAATCAAACTCAATTGCTATCCCCTGAGATAATATCCTAATTTCTTCTTTACTTCAAATCTCAATTCTTTGTCTCTCATCTGACCATTCCTCAGGGAGTTCTCCCTTTGAGTCAACACCTGTTCAAAGTGCTTCAAGATGGCCTCCTTCAATCTTACTATTGGATATATACCTAAAGGAAAAAGAACCACTCACAGAGACATTTGAACATATATATTTATTGCAGCATTAGTCACACTAGCTAAGTCATGGAATCAATTTAAGTGTCCAAAAAACAATAAATGGGTTGGAAAAAAGTGGCATGTATATACCTAATAGAATTCTACTCATCCAAAGAACAACAAAATCCTGTCATTTGAAACAAAGTAGATGAACCTAAAGGCTTCATGTTAAGTTAAATAAACCAGACAGCAAGGGCCAGCAGGTGGTGTGGTAGTAACATAGCTAGACTCCTACACAGCGGACAATGGTTAGAGTTCCAGACCCCCTGGCTTGAAACTCAAGCTGGGCATGTATGAGTGCTACCCAAGATCTCATGAGGAGAATGCAGGAGAAGGGATTGCAGCATGGCCTTCCTCCTGGGTTGGGGGGGGTGGTTGATGATTTCTCACTTTCCCTCTCACTTTCTCTGTCTCTCCCTCCCCGGCAAGTGCACGTACCCTATGGCAAAAACCTCTAAAAAAAGAATAAAAGACTGCAAAAAAATCAATACTGTATGTCTCCACTTAACATATATAAAATGTGCAGTCTATGCCAGAAACTGAAGGACTCTAAAACATAGAGATAAAAATAGATATATGTGGATGGAGGGTTGGATTTTGGACAAACGACAGAGTAAATGAAAGAAAGAGACTATTGAATGGTTTACAATAAACCAGAGTAAAAAATATATACAGTATATTTAGAAAAAAGAGTCAATACATATGGGGAAGAAAAAAAAAAAAAAGCTAAGTTATGGGACTTTCTCAGGCTTCTGGGTACAGAACTTAGGGTCTTATTTCACCTAGGCATATCAAACAAGAGTCCCTCTAGAATTCCAGCCTAAAATTAGCAAAGCATTTCCTGAAGTTAGCAAAGTTTTATGCAAGTAAGGATGACCTCTCCATCTGTCTTGCAAATATTTCACCCTACAAATACTCTATTCTGTAAGCCAACATTTTTGTCCTACTCACAAGGAAGTTCATTTTCCCTTTAGTGTTTGCTCATTTAAGTCTTCATTGGTACACTGGTCCCTTTTTTCCTCACTTGGTTAGGCTACAGTTTTATAAAACCAGAGAACGACTGGATGGTAGTTTCATTGTTGTGGGACTACATCTGTCTTCAGTCTTGCAAAACAAAAGCTGCTAACGTCTTCTGGAAGCAAGACTTAAATTTAGGAATCAAAGAAATGAACTTCATTGTCTAGAGAAGCAGGAGAAATACCTCTGACTTAAATGAGATTATCCAGCACTAAGAAACACACACATACACACACACACAAATAAAACATTTGTTTTATTATTACTTTTTATTCCCAGAGGATATATGAGCTCACCAGAGAGAAAGAGAGAGAGGAAAAAAAGAAACAGACCAACAGACAGAGAGGAAGGACATGCTCACAATGGGGCATGGTCATGAGATAATCTCTTCTTGACCATTCTCCATCCTGTCAAGATTCAAGCATGGACATACAAGCACGCAGTGTGTTTTTCAAGTCATCAGGGCTGAGATTCAAACCATGTGATCTGCCATGTGAGGTCCAGTTTTAAGAAAACACTAGACCCAAAATAGAAACTTTTTAACAAATATTTATTGGTAGAGTATTGACTGAGAAACTAGTATTGATAGGGCAATATTCTATAAGCTAGGAATACAGAAGTGTACAAAAGTCTCTATTTAGGAAATATATATTCTACTGAGGAAACAGGCTAGGCAATCATTTTATAAGATCCAAGAGTGGATCAGCAGTCAGGGAGACCCAACTATGTTAAAAAAATGCAATTATTTCCAGTTAAGAATTTGACTATTTTCCAATTTAAAAATATACAGGTAATAACTATTAACAATAGCATATTCTATCATTTCTATAATAACATACAATTTAATGACACTAAATATTTTTAATATGTTCCTATTAATACCTTTGGATACAAATTTTCCAGTAATGAGGTAGCAAACTTGGCGTGTTAAGCTCTATTTGACACCAATTTTCTAAAGCCAAGGCAGACTAAATTAAAACCTAGACTGGAATAATGACTGGAGAGTTTGGTAATTTTTTATTGAATCTCCGTTTCCACAAAAACTCGAAGCTTGTTAATAAATATTGACCTATAGAAACAAAATTATTGGGAACCTACATTTTAAATCAGAAGTACCCTTAGTGTTCATATTGTAAAGCAGAATATGCACATATAAGTATTTGATGTGAAGTTTATTCAACTACTGGAGCTGTCAGTTCTGAATAAATTATGCTAATATGACCTATCTGTAAGAAGCAATATGGCTCAAAGTTTGATATGAATGACTTAGCATCTGTGAATGAAATGTAGTGATTTGTGGATAACTAGAAACCTTATTAGTGACTGTTTTAAGTACCCATTCCCTTAATTATCCAGCCTGTACTTTTTGACAAGCAAGTTGATCATTTAAGAGTTTTATGTTCCTTTGGAAAACACAATCAGCATTTTTTTCTTTTCCAGTATTAGTTTTACTATGGCAAGGGGCTACCATTCTCTCTCTTTCATACTCTGGTCTTCAATATTACTTATTCAACAAATTTTTAGTAAGGACTTGATTTGATCCAACTACTGTTTGCTCTTTTTATGGTGGAAATACAAATGAATCTGTTCCTGAGTCCTTGAAAAATTTACAAAAGTGGGAGAACAGAGGGAAGTCAACATATAATAATGTTAAAAATCTCAGGATGCAAACAATATTGTAGAGGGGGTAAAAAAGTAAAATCATGTAGGGGAACAAGACACTGTCACAGAATCCCTTCTCCTCCCTTCTCTTTCCAGGATCTTGAGCACGCATGCACACATGCCTATAGTGATTCCCAAGCCACCAGGTCTGGGACTTGAACAGTAGTGAGTCATGTGGGAGTCCAGCAATGTAACTGGTACGTCTATTTGACTTGAGTCTCACTAGGCGTCAATACAGGTAAAGGAGGAAATCTCAGTAATTCTGGTAAAGAATACAATATTAAAAATAGAAATATTTACAACTGTGGATATAAGAGAAAGGGTAAAAAGAAAGAGGATATGTAAGAAAAACATTTTCCAAGGGCCTCAGATATAACAATAACAGGATTGGACATGTTATTCCCCATAGTTTCTGCCATTGAGACTTGCACGGATAAAGTTGCTCAATTTCATGTCTGCTTTCATTTGTTAAAACTGAATCATGTCTCTTGAAGTTTCAAGGTCTCACATTGAATTTGACTGTCTTATTTTCTTTGTGATTTTATTGGGATTTCTCATCCTTACTTATTAATTTCTACTTCTGATCATTAGTATTCATGATTCTACATCAGTCTTTTTTCTTTTTGCGTTGAAATTATTTTTAATTGGCATGTATTAATTGTACATATTTATGAAGTACAGTGTAATCTTTCAGTACATGAATATAATGTGCAATGATCGGCTCTGAGTAATTAGCATATTCATCATTTCAAATATTTATCATTAATCTGTATTGGAAACACAGAATAATATTACATGGTATATACATACGTATACACTACATTTTTTATCTATTTATCTATTTTTAAGATGGGCAAACTAAATGAATAACCATTTTTCTAAAGAAGACACACAAATGACCAAAATATATTTAAAAATGTTTAGTATCACAAATCATTAGGGAAATACAAATCAAAACTGCAACAAGATATCAGGACCAGCTGTTAGCATAATGGCTATGTTGCTGGACTCCCATGTAGTCGACCACGGTTTGAATCCCAGACCCGGTGGCTTAAAACTCACACTGGGCATGTGTGCGTGCATGCCCAAGATCCCAAGAGGAGAACGGAGGGGAAGGGTTTGCGACATGGCCATCCCCCCGGGGGTTGATTTCTTACTTTCTGTCTCTCTGTCTCTCTCTGCCTGTCTGGTGAGTGCACACACCCTATAGCAAAATCTCTAAAAAAAAAATGATATATATATATATATATCATTTCATCCTAGTAAAGATGACTATTGTTGAAAAAAAAAATTACAAGTCCTAGTGAGAATTTAGAGAAAAGGGAACTCTTTTACTGTGCTGGAAGTAAAAATTAGTCCATCCATTTCTGAAAATATTATGAAGATTTTTCAAAAAAAAATTAAAACTGTCATATCATACAGCAACACCACTACTAAATATATACCCAAATGAAAGGAAATCACTACATCATAGAGATATTTTCACTCTAGTGTTTATCATGCCCTATTCATAATAGCCAACACATGGAATCAATCTAAATATTCAGCTTAGCTTCTTTTAAAAATTAATTTATATTTCTCCTTTATATCCCCTATATGTATGTTCTTTTATTTTAATCTCTTATATCTCTGTGTATTTTCTGCACATTATCTACTTGAGAAAACTTAGCCATTCCAAAGGCTTCCAATATTGACAAAGACTCTTTCCTTAATCAAACTTGAGTCAATCTTGGCCAAACCCATGGCCTCTGACTTGACCTCACAGGGCCAAACACGTGTTTTAAAGCCTGGATCTGACAAGTTATGTCCATACTTATCGAGTGTGTGTGCATGTGTGCCCAAATCTTGAAGGAAGGGAGAAATGGAGATGAGACTACAGCATGACATTGTCCTGTTGGCGGTGCTTTTTTACTTTGTCTCTCTCTTTCTTTCTCTTGGTCTCTCTCCATTGAGAGTACATGCTTTCAAGAAAATTAAAAAATAAAACAAAGGGCCAACAGATAGTGTGGTGATTAAGAAAATTGGATCCCACATTACTGATTGTGTAGTTCAAGTCCTGGACCCAGTGGTTTGAAAATCTCACAGGGAATGTGTGGGAGCTTCCCAAAGACCTGAGAGAATGGAAGAAAGATTTAAACATGACCATCCCCCTTGGGAGTGATTTTTTCACTTTCCTTCTCTCTCTCTCTCTCTGGAGTGTGCACATGTCCTATAACAAACTGAAACAAATAAACAAACAAAAGAAAGCAAAAAACAAAAACAGTCTAGTCAGTCTCCTTGAACTCTCTTCGTGACAGGCCACAGCTTTGGCCTACAACCCTTAACTTGTTAAGTCCAGTTTTAGAAAGAGTCCTGCTAAGTCAGTTTAACAAGTGTCCTTTAACTGTTGAAATCTAATCAAGTTACTCATCCTCTACTCTTGAATACTGTTAAGACAGTTCAAAATGAGAATATCCTCTTTTCCAAGATCTTACTAATTTTCTTTATATATGTATATGTATTTTTATATACATCTAGTAATAATATATGTTTAAGGCTTACAATAATAGCTTTTGAAAGCATACATGCATTCTATGTCAAGAAAGATATTACTGTACACATTATCATCAACAGGTAACTCTACAGACTTAAGTTTGTTATTTTTTTTTTTGTCCTGAGCACCTCTCTCTTCTCCACTGCCCACCCTCTGCTATACAGTCTGTGATATTTACACTTTCTGTCCCTGCTATTATATTTTTCAGTCTTTCAGTTTCTGCCATAAAGTGGAGGTATTTGGTATAAATTGAACTGGGGTATCCAATGCTTATCTTTCATAGTCTGGATTGTTTTGCTTAGGTTTAAACCTTCTATATTCATTCATCTTGTATACAATGACAGGATCTCATTTTTTATGGCTGAGTAATATTCCACAGAGTATATTTGCCCCATGGTTTCAATCCAGCTATTCATTTCTGGGCAGTTTCCATGCCTTAGTAATTGTGAATAATGCCACAATAAACATGAATGTGCAAGTCTCTTTCTGACTGAGTTTTTTCCTATCATTTGGGGAGATACCCAGGAGTGGTATTAGTGGGTTGTATGGTAATTCTATTTGTAAGTTTTTGAGGAATACCCATTTGTTTTCCACAACACTGTAGTAATTTCCATTCCACAAACACTGCATGAGGTTCCCTTTTCACCACAGTCTCTCTGGCATTTTTCATTCTTTTTTGATCCTAGCCATTCTAACTGGGGACAGTTGGTGCTTTATTGCAGTTTTGATGTTCATTTCCCTTATGATAAGAGATGTCAAACAATTTTTTTATATATATATCCTTAGTCATTTATATGTCTTGGGAAGTTTTCTGCTCAGTTTGTTGCCCAATTTAAGTTTGATTTTTTTTTTTTTTTTTGCTTGTAAAATTCTTGAGCTTCCTCATTTTGCTGATTGGCTATCAGTTCAATCTTGCTGCCTTATTCCAATATTACCTTATCTTATCTATTGCAATAGTCTTCAATAATGTCTGTCTTACTATTTTAAACAAGTATTGAAATAATGTTTCTATTAATATTCCTTTTCACCTCTCTGTGAATAGCTATGGAGTCACTAACCCAGGCTTACATTATTACCTTCTTTTCTTATGATAATGTCTCCTCAAGTAACCAGCACAGACATCATTATATTCCTCTCTTAAGTAACATCTCTGAAAGATCTCTTAAACTTTGTACTTGTTAGAGATATCATCCTTTTCTCACTGCAGGTTTGGAAAATTAATATTAAATAATATTAATATGATCAGTTGGTCAATCCATGATGGACCCTTCCAGTAGCCTACTTATTGGTCAAACCTTTTCTACTATTTTTGCTCTTCTGTTTCTACAATAAATTCACTTATTTTTCCATGAAAGCAAGTATTAATCCTATCATACCTTGCTCAAATTCTTTTGCTTGTAAAGAGGTATTTCTTTTTAAATTATTTATTATTATTAATTTGACCATAGAGATACAAAGAGAGAGAGGAAGAAAGTGAGAAAACAAGCCACCAGATCTGGGACTTGAACCATGGTCAGTTGCATGGGAGTCCAGTGTCTCAACCACCACACCACCTGCAGTCCCTAGATGTATTTCTTAAAAGCAGTAGGAGACCAGCAGTTAGCATAATGGCTATGTCACTGGACTCCCATGTAGTCGACCATGGTTCACGTCCCAGACCTGGTGGCTTAAAACTCACAACAGGCACATGTGCGTGCGTGCCCAAGATCCCGAGAGGAGAATGGAGGAGAAGGGATTGCGGCATGGCCATCCCCCCTGGGGGGTGATTTCTCGCTTTCTGTCTCTCTCTGTCTGTCTGTCTGGGGAGCACACGCGCCCTATGGCAAAAAAACCTCTCCAAAAAAAAAAAGCAGTAGGAAAAGTTCTGGTGGTACATAAAGCAACACATATTTCTGAAAATAGTAATATGTCATGTTAACTAAAGTGTGTATATTATACTAGTACATAATACAATAATCATAATAACAAAATAACAGTGCCATTTTCTGTGCATATTGGCACAGGTTTTTACATAACCATTAACCATTTTGTTACTTCACTGTAGTACTGGCAGCTGTTTGGTAGACAATGTAGGCATTATAATAGAGTATGACTACTGATGACTGGTTTTGAACCTTAGTTTTTCATTTTTCATTTGCATGCCCTATGCTAAATAATTTAATCTTATACTTTAGACATCCAATTTGTAAAATAAAAATAATCACAGAATTTCACTTATTCAGTTGTTGTGAAGAATGAATGAAATAGTGCATGTAAGTTAGAGCACTGTCTAGCAAATTAATGGGTAGTTAGAATTAATATCAGTTATTAATATTGCTATTATTAATGAGCATACATAATTGTGAATTAGAATTTGCATTGTGATCTGTTTTTTTCTTGTGTTGTTTCAATTTTGCCTTGATTTGTTCTCACCTTCTTTCTCTTTTGAAACTATCTTAAACAAGTGCTGTAAAAAATGGGATTTTTTTTTACTTCAAATATTGAAATAAAAGGAAAATTATTCAATACTCTATATAGACAAAGCACTTGTCATGTCATCACATATGAAGATATAAGAGAGGTACTTTATCATGCTGTTATAGTTGTCAATCACTTTATGATCAGAGCAATAAATTTTTTACTTTCTTTTTGTGTTGTGAAGAAATAAATAGTACTTACAAGCAACTTCTCTTTCATCATGAAACTTGTTGGCTTTCATAGACAAACATCCTCATTTGTCTCTTAAATTGTAGAAAGGATGTAATCTTTCAAATGAAACAGCAATCCATAGTATATTGTACATAATTGGGGCAGGTTTTACAAATTAGCAAAAGCTATTTGAACCAATCAAATTTCACAAAGCAAATTCATGTAAGTGCATGAACATAGGAAGAGTGAATGCGTTGATTTTAAAACTCAAATTATAAAAAAGCTTTGATAAGAGTCAGCTTGCTGCATTTTATCATGTAAAATATGTGGTTATAAATTTATCTTAAAATTTTAGAAAATATTTTTTTTTTGGAGAGGTTTTTCTATAGGGTACGTGCGCTCACCTAAAAGACAAAGAGAGACAGAGGGACAGAAAGCGAGAAATCACCCCCTCAGGGGAGATGGCCATGTTGCAATCCCTTCTCCTCCATTCTCCTCTTGGGATCTTGGGCACACACGCACACGTGCCCAGTGTGAGTTTAAGCCACCCTGTCTGGGATTCGAACTGCAATCGACTACATGGGAGTTCAGCGACATAGTCATTACACTAATTCTTGGTCCCCAAATTTTAGAACATATTTTAAGCATTATGAAAAGTGCTTAAATTACAATCAATATTATGATATCAAAATATTACATCAATAATAATTACAATAGTATTAATAATAATGATTATATTAATTTGTTAAATTAATATTTTATTAGCAAGTGCAAGTTGAATAGATTACTTTTTCAATATTTTCTAGATACTCCCAAATAGTTTAAAACATTTAGAAATATTGTATGTCTCCACTTAACATATACCGACTGTCTGCACTCAATGGTAGATATTGAAAGACTGGAGAACATTAAAATGTTATAGAGACAAAGAGAAAAGAGAATATGGGAGGGGAAGAGTATAGGAAAGGAAATTTGGGAAAAAATAGAGAGATAAGACATTTGTGGGACACAAATATGCTTTATTATCTGATGACGAGGCTGTGTATAGTATTCTCAAATGAACTGGACTGAGGTGTACATCATGCTTGCTAAAGTCTCTTTGCAATCTAAATGACGTATAGCAATTGAATAAATGAATAGTAATAATAAATAAACAAATAAATGCATGCATAAAATTTTTAAAAACATTTAGAAAAAATCCAAATTATGAACATTTCTTCATAGCTATAACAAAACATTTACCAAAAAATTTATATATTTTTAAAAATATTTTCTAGAATTAAACCCTATGAGAAACGCTGATGAAGTGTTTTTGATGTCCTATTTTTAAACAATGTTACTTACAAAGGAGATGTAAAGACTGCACAAAGTGGTCATCCAGCTTCCCCAATATTAACATATTACATAACTATGGTGGAAATACCAAAACTAGGGAATTAACATTCGTACATGACTATTAACAAAACTATACATGGAATTATTACTTTTTACATTAATTTTATACAATGAAAGGCAACAATTAGCATTAACTTTCATTCTTTTTTGTTTCTCTTTTAATTTGGAGAGTTTTGCTACAGGGCCCATGTGCTCACCAGAAAGACAGAGAGGCAGAGAGAAAGAAAGTGAGAAATCAGCTCCCAAGGGGTATGGCCACTCTGCAATCGCTTCTCCTCCATTCTCCTCTCGAGATCTTGGACACGCATGTACATGCACCCAGTGTGAGTTTAAACCACTGGGTTCGGGACTCAAACAGCAGTCACTACATGGGAGTTCAGTGACATAGCAGTTACGCCAACTGCTCGTCCGGTATTCTTTTTTGTTTCTTTACTCCAACAATTGCATAGTTACATTGAGCATTTCATCTTGAGTTCCCCATACTTACTGGATGATTTTTTTTTTTTTTAATTGCATGCTGTATAGTTTAAAGTGGTAGAGCCACTCCAATTACTGTTACTGTTTCAGGTCTTGGGCTTATTTGACTTAGAGTTTCAATGCATTGCTCTAAATACATAGCCATATTTGCATAATTAGCTTTGTTCATAAGGTATCTGGGGACTGACACATTTTAATTGAACCATAGGCATAGTAGGTGTGCAGCTCACTCTGCAAGTCACACTTTGTACTACATCTCATATCTTGGAATATGAATACAACCAAAGTGGAAATTTTTCTTATCTTCATCAGGTAAGTAAATGAATAATCTTGAAAAGAAGAATTTAATTAAATTCATACTTAAATTGTGCTAGTTTTAGAATAAATTTTTATTTATTATTTTTCTCACTTGTGTGCTTGTGTGACTTCAGGTTTTAGGAACATTAAGGAAACTAACTGCTTAGACTTTTGTTTTTAGATTTAAATAATAAAGAGAATTTAATCAATTAAAAGTTTGAAATGTTACATCAGGATTTAAGAACATTTGATTTGTTGGATTATAAATCTGATTTTGATTAATTAAAATGCAAACGGTAATAATCACTCCTATTCTTGGTTATAAAAAAGATTCTAAAATATGATTGTCAATGCAACCAGCATAGAAACAGTGCTATTTATATAGAGCGGCTGGATGACTTCAGAACATTCACAATGATTATGAAACTAAATAAAATGTACAATAATTTTAAGAAAGGAAGATTCCTCATAAATCAGTGTAAAGAGGAAACCGGATTTTGTTAAAGACTTATTTAAACCATCTCTATGATTTTGCTTTTTAGGATAAATAAAGTATTTGATCAATTGTTAATGCATGTACACATTGAAGTAATCATTTATATTGTTCATATATTCTATGAAATTTGTTATGAAATTGGTTGAGGAGATCATTTTGACAATGTCTTATGTAAGACTTAATGGGAAGAAGAAAGAGTCTAAAATATGTGACTTTTCAAACGTGAATAGAAAATAAACTGGTAGAGAAAATGTATAAGAAATAAAACATTTCAGAAAGTCCTTCTCAGAACTGAAAGCAGTTAACAAATTGTCAGTAAACACTAATATTCCTTAAAATATATGCATCTATTGAAGGAGAAATTAGTGTTTAGTTCTCAAACTGAGTTAAATAAATATTAAATGGCATATGAAAAATGCAAAGCACAAATTTAACAATAAATACTGTTAGTCTATTGTCGTAAGTGATTGAAATAGAATATTGTGAAATAAACATGCTATTGGACATAGTTCAATAATAGAAGTAAAATCTAGTGTGCTTTTGGTTGACAGGGGTAATGTTTAAATAATATATATATACTATGAAAAATGTGAACATTTAGTCTGAAGCTAAACATTTAACATTTCAAAGGTACATTATTTTACTACAGAGTAAGGAAGAGCTGAAAAACAGGGCTTTCTACACTTATTAGTTCTTATCTGTGTATAGAAGTTTATTGTTACTTCATGTTTATTATACCTATTTCTTTCCAGTATGCTTTTTTTAAAATTTTTTATCATAGAGTGTATGCACTTGCCAGAGAGAGAGAGAGACAGAGAAAGTAAGAGGGTAAGTGAGAAATCACACCCCCAGGAGGGATGGCCATGCCACAGTTTCTTCTCCATTCTCCTCCTGGGATTTTGGAAAAACTGCATGTACCCAGTGTGATTTTCAAGCTGCCAGGTCCAGGACTTGAACTGCAGTGAGTCATGTGCCACTCCAGCACCTTAACCACCGTGCCACCTGATGGGCCCTCAAGCCTGCTCTTTAAAGCTACAGATAACATGTTTTAATATAGACAGAAGAAAAAAAAATGTTTTCCACAAACAAACTCATTATTGACAATGGAAAATCAATCCCAAAATTTGTACTTTTCAGCTATTTTTGCTGTGGTAGTTACGGCACTGCTCTCATGCTATGCCACTAGCTCGCTCTACCTTTTTTGGTCACATGCAGAAGTCTTGTTGATTTTTATGAGGCTAAGAAATTTGGAAACATATTTTGTTCTTCAAGTTACAGAATTAGTTTTGAGGACGTTCACTTAAGAAGGAGACAAAGGAGACTCACACAGTGAGATAAACAAGCTTAATAACGGGCTATGGATTCTATTGTACAAAATAATGCAGAGTTTCTCATGCCACTTCCTAGGATAAAGAAACACCTGCTAGGAATGTCTGCAAAGTTTTATATGTGAATTTTCCCTGACTCAGGCTCCAGTCTTCAGATCATTTTATTGATACACTGAAGAGTATGTTAGGTTAAGTAGTAAGGCCTCATCCTTAAGCATGAGGAAAACAGGCTATGCTCCTTTAATTCACAACAGAAACAGAGGTCCAGAGTTTTGTTCATTTACCTTACAACATTTGAAGTATCTACCCGGGAAACAAAATGGTCTGACCTAGTGCTGGTGAAATACTGAAAATATTTATAGACAAAACTGTTACTTTTGCTTCTATTCTTTAGTCTTTTTAATAGATGATAAGTAGGTGTGAGGAAAATAAAAGCAATAAATTACAAAGCATATATTACAGAGGGCGGGTGAAACCTGACCTTCCCATCCTAAAACACTGCAAGAATGTAACTTCAAAACTGCCTAAAGATGTCACACCGAATCACCATTGCAGAAAAGAGCTATTTATTACATCTTTAATTTTTAAATTAATAAATAGAAAACTAAGATCCTGGCGGTTTCCTAATTATCAAGTTTTATATTGCCAAGTCGTATTCACTGCTCCATAGTATATAAAAAATGTATGTGTCAGTTGGCGTGTGATGTAACTATGCTGTGCAGCAGCTTGTCTGGAGGAACACATCCCATTAGTCTTTGTAAATTATAGATCAGAGTCCTTTGTTTTGATGCAAAAGTGAAAATAATTATAAAGTATATCATATTTTATTAAATATATTACATATTATTCACACAATGTCTTTTGTAGGAAAATAATCAAAATTTTATAAAGGAAATAAAGATTTAGGTTTTCATGAGGAAGGATAAATGATTTTCTTACTGGATTCTGATGGTGAGATTATATATATATATATATATATATATATGGTATAATATATATATTTTTGATCCT
>NW_006203794.1:35218-41715 GCF_000334495.1 Tupaia belangeri chinensis
TATATATATATGGTATAATATATAGATTTATGATCCTGGCTAAAATGGACAATAGAAATCAGATCCCTGCTTATTCAAAGTATAAGAACCTAGAGAGAATCTTGTAATAATTAATCACGGGACAACTATCCCATTAGAGAGTAATCATATTCTTCAAATTTTCTTGATATTCCTAGTGATTTTTTTAACCTTTTTTAAGTTTAAAAAGAATAATTTATTTATACAAATTATAAGTCTGCAAAAATTCAAAATGTTCTCTGTCATATTATCTAGAAAAAAATTTACCACCAATTTTACATCCAGAGTACACAGATGTGATTAAATGTGCTGCTCTAGGGGTGCCTTAAGAAGAGTCAGAGACCATCAGGAAGCCCTGACCTCACATCTGCTTGGAATTTGCAATTCCTTTTGTAAAGGCTAGGAAGTTCCATTGATGTGGTTTCTGCCTTGAAGAGATCAAACCAACTTTCCAGGAATCCTCCAAATCTTATATTCTTATTATAGACTCTTTAATATTTTATAATCTCACAAACTGTTTACATTCCACAAACTGTATATGGAAGAGAAATACAACATATATATTTTACTGAATGTTTAATTTTTCAGAACATATAGAATATAGCTAGAGATAATTCACTATCTCTGATTAATTTTTAACATGAACTGACATGCACTCTGAACTGTGCCAAGTGCAAGAGCAATAAAAAATGAAAATATATAGTTTTGTATTTAAGAGATATAGTTGGAATAGATTTGCAAATGTATTTAAATAACAGGAAACGTGGAGGACTCCAAAAAATAAAGATCTAGTTTATATATATTACACACATACACACACACTTTGACAATAACAATACTTACTGGAGGATTGAATGATATTTTATATTCTCAGGATATACTCCTAAGTAGTATTAAAATGTCTATTCTTTCAGTTGCAATGAGAGGAGTCCATCAATAACTTACTGAATATTCATATTTTGATTTTGAGACCAAGTCTCAGTACTGTACTTGGGAGTGAGTTATCCTATGAATTCTTCTTTTACTAAATTTAGATAGATGTTTGCACAAATTTTATTAAACATCTCTGAGAATATCTCCTACATCTTGGATGATCAGTAAATGTATTTTAAAACACCGAAGGGGTGTATCTTACATTTGACCAGAGTATCTTACAATCCCCAGAAGCGACTATCCAGGCTTTCTTAGAATCAATTAAACCTTCTTTAGACAATGATTGTAGATGTCAGGATCTTCCTGGCCCAATAATTTCTTATTATTGACATTTTGACTGAAAAATTTGGATTCATATGCCCAAAGGAAAATGAGTAATCTTTTCAGAATGCTAATGTTAATGTCTGTCTGGTGGAGCTGAGGTCATTTTCCCTCACTAAATATATGAATCACAGCTAGACGCAAGTATGTATTTAGTTTATGCCAAGCTTTATCTGATGGGGATTTGTATAACTAATGTCCTTTAAAATCTGTTCAGCTGTTACATAACCACAGTGTCAGGAAGGTAGAAAACAGTTTACATCATTTTTCCTCTAGCAAAATCAGAGGATAAAGTGCTTCCTTTAGTCATTTTGGTTTTATGAAGAACTCTTTAAGTGTGTTTTTAATGATGGAAATGACACTTGTCATGGCATTGATTTCATTGAATAATATGAGATGAATATAAATTTTGAGACTAAATCTCTTCAAAACCTTCTTTCTTTGTAAGTACACATTAAACATTTTTTTTTTTTAAGTTTTGTTGAGGTACATAGTTATCAATCTAGAAGAACAATATAGGGGAACGCAATGGACTAGAAGAGATTTATAGGATGAGCTCACTTTAAAGGAGTCAGGTTTATGAGTTTTCTTGAGAGATGGAATGCTTCCCTTATTTACTCAGAGGGACAAAAACAGTCATTCTATGATACTAGACCAATATCACCAATGGGAAAACAGAAGCTAGTAAAAATGCACTTTGCTACATCAAACAAAATGTTCATGATGAAAAAAATATGTCTTAGGAAATAGAATTAGAAGCCCCCAGGGACTCAGAAATAAATACACTAGAATCGAATATCACATAACATGGACCTTTAATTAGCCTTTGTTCAGTGAAAGGTATCTTGCAATAGCAGTTTTACTAAAACAAACTCAAATAAAATTATATTATAAAAATAAAATACAATAATATATGACTATATCTCAAAATAATACACTTCATTGACAAAGGACTAATATAAGAGTTGTTTTTTTTTTATTTTTTTCTCCCAACTTTTCTGGAAAACAAAATGTGTGTAACCTTGAATAGCATAAAATAGCAATATAGAGAAATAAAGGTAAAATTTTATATACAGTTCCAGAGCCTTATGGAAGTCAGTTCTTGTCCACAGGGAAGATGTGTCCTGTTAATGTTACTGAGTATGTGAGTTAGTGGAACTAATGCTTTATTGGGGCTTTTAAAACTGAATTCTAGTTCTAAGATTTATCATTTACTGGCTGGCAAGGCCATATGCTCATTGATTTGCACTCTAGGGGAATTATTTTCCTTATCCATTAAAAAGTAGCCTAGTAACAGCTGCCTTACCTAAAAATATATAGGTGTGAGTGCTTGGAAAAAGAGAAGTTCTATTCAAATTGAGATGTTGCCTCCATTGACAAAAATATATTGAATTTGTTCAAATACATTTATAACTCAAATTTTGTTCAACTTATTTCTTGCCTAATCTTTTCTCCATAATACAGACAATAACAACAGAAACTTGAATCTTTTTTGCTGGAAACTTATTTTATAAAGTAAGGTGCTCCAAGATATGTGCTAGACATGAGAAATGAATTAGAAGCCAGTGAGAATTATCTTGGTAAGTCATATAAAAAATCAACTCTTGGGGACCAGCAAATGGTATAATGGTTATGTCATTGGACTCTCATGTAGTTGACCATGGTTTGAGTCCCAGACCCAGTGACTTAAAACTCACACCAGGCACATGTACTTGCATGCCCAAAATCATGATGGGACTGGAGGAGAAGGGATTGCAGAATGGCCATCCCCCCAGGAGGTGATTTCTCACTTTCTGTCTCTGTCTCTTTTTGTCTCTCTGCTGAGTACACATACTGTATAGTAAAAATTTCACAAACAAAGTCTCAGAAAACCAATTCTTGAAATAAATTACTTAAATAACTATGAAATACAAGTATTTACTGAAAATTTCCTATTCATCAACTCCTTCAGCTCATATTGGGTTTTATGTATTGATAGAGATGGAAAAATAATATAGACATAGAAAGATGGCTTTCAAAATTATGTCAGACCATTTGTCTTTATCCCACATATGCAGTTACTTGTTTTAAAATGTTTAAACTTCTCTTAATTTTGATCTTTAATATGCACCTTCACTAAATCCATTCCCATTCTCTGGTACCTGGCCTGGGATATCTCTTAAGTGAACTATTGCTGTGCATTCTCTTCTTGACATCTATATTCAAGCCTAGCTCTCTTCTTATTCATCTCCAGAATTTGTGTTAAGTGTCACCACTTAAAACTTGCTTTTACCACAATAAATGAAAAGTGTATATGTACTTTCAATTCACTAGATATTTTCAAATAAATTTCCAAAGCATATTTTTACTTAATCAATAGCAGTATTTAAATAATTTTGTGTTCCACATATTCATCAATATTAGTTAGGCATTGCAGACTTTATAAGTAACAATTTGATGAATGTGAAATGGTGTTTTTGTATAGTTTAACTATAATGACCTGATAACTACAGGTAAAAGAATGTTATTTTAAAAATATGTACATATAAAAACCACTCTCTAAAGATGATATACAAATAGCTAAAAGGTATAAGAAAAAATGCTCAACGTCCCTCATTGTAAGGGAAATGCAGATCAAAACAACAATGAGATACCACCTAACCCCAGTCAGAATGACTAAGACTAAAAAATAACCAAAAAATGGTAAGTGCTGGTGGGGGATGTGGTGAAAGGGGAACGCTCTTACACTGCTGGTGGGAATATAAATTGGTCCAGCCACTGTGGAGAACAATTTGGAAATTCCTCAAAAATCTACAAAGAGAACTACCATGTGATCCCCCAATCCCACTCCTTGGTATCTACTCAAAGAATACTTAATCAGAAAAGTGCTTGCACATCAATGTTTATTGAGGCACTATTCACAATTGTTAAGTCATGGAACCAACCCAAATACTCACGAACAGATGAATGGATAGAAAAACTGTGGCACATATACTCAACGGGATACTATTCAGCCAAAAAAAAAAAAAACAAACAAAAAAAAAAACTGGCTTTTGACAAGAAGTAGATGAATATGGAAGATTTAGTGCTGAGTGAAGCAAGCCAGGCTATGAAGGAGAGGCACTGAATGTCTCCACTTAATATATACCGAGTGTCCACACATTATGACTGAAACTGATTGACTAAAGGATATAGAAACACAGTATATAGATGTAAATACCCGATTTATTATGTGTGAAAGAGTAGGGTCTGAGGAAGGACATTTAGAAAAAAAATAGGGAGGCAAAGTATTAATGGGACAAAGAAATGTGGTATTATCTGTTGAAGATATTTCATAGTTTTATCAACAGTACTAGGGAGAAATGTTCACCTGTTGAAATATCCATTTTGTAAGACAAATAATAATGTGATTGAATGTATGGAAGAAAATGAAATAAAAAATGTAAGAAAAAGAAAAAAATGTGTACATATGTACATACATGAAATGTAAATCTTAAAAAATGCCCATTTAATTTTTTAAAGAATTATTTATTTAATAATTTATTATTCTTGTCAATTTGAATTTTCTATAGGGCATGTGCACTCAAGAGAGAAAGAAAAAGTGAGAAAGCAAGCACCTAGGTACAGAACTTGAATCGTTGTCAGTCAGGTGGGAGACCAGAACCTTAAATTCAACACTGCCTGCTGGCTCCTGAAAAATGTCTGTTTAACAAAAATTTTTACTAAGGGCATTAAGGAAAATGTGTAACAGTCCTGATTGGGTGTCCTTAAAATGCAAAACTTGTTAGCCTTAGGTGTAATATCGTTAAATTGTATACTGTGTACTAGTTGTGTGAATTGTTAAACATACATGCTTAACTACATTCTTGTTCTTGACAGAAATGATCTTTTCCATTTTTTTTTTTTGCCAAATAAAATCTAACTCATTCAAGGCCCACTTCACTGTAACATTCTCTTCTTAGTTCTCACTAACTCTGTCTCTCCCCAAGGCAAATTGTATAAAACTACAGCTGAAGTTAAACACCACCTTTTTTACAACCAGTTGGTATATTATTTTGTCATATTGAAACATGGGGAGATATGTACCAATTCCACTTCCAATTTGTGAGTTTTTATAAACCAGATCCTATGTCTTATGTATTCATCTGTGTATGCTGAACCCTTAGCACAGCTCCAAGCATAGCATATGCTCAACACATTTTTGGTTAGATTGCTTTTTGAATCTATTTTTCTTAATAAATCAATATGTAGCTAGACAAAACAGGTTCTGGGAAGACCTATAATATATGCCCAGTTTTCAGTAGCTTCAGGTCTACTTACAAATATATAAAGCTAAAATATTTCTTGAGTATTTTAATTTTTTCTTATTTTAGTGTTTATAGTAAAATAAACTGAAGATTTTTTATTTAGGCATGCAGTAATAGTATATATATTTAAGTTGTACAATATGTTTTGACAATATATACATGGTGAAGTGATTACCATAGTCAAGCAAATTAACATATCCATCAACTCATACGTTTTTCTTTTTTACTGTATGTTAAGAATACTTAATATCTGCCCTTTCCCTGCTGCCGCCAAGTCTTGCGGAGGTGGAGGCTCGGGTACGTTCAAGATTCAGCTCCACCCCACCGCCACCGCTGAGGAAGGCATTGCTGTTGGAGTTGTGATTGACATTAATGCTGCTTTAGAAGAGGTTCTGAAGACCACACTCACCCACGATGGTCTAGCACGTAGAAATTGTGACAGTGCCAAAGTCTTAGACAAGAACCAAGCTCACCTGTGTGTACTTGTATCCAACTGTGATGAATCTATGTCAGTCAAGTTGGGGGAGGTCCTTTATGCCCAACACCAAATCAGTCTGATTAAGGCTGATAACAATAAGAAATTAGGAGAATGGGTAAGTCGCTAAAATTGACAGAGTCGGAAAACCTCACTCTGTAGTAGTTAAGGACTATGGTAAGGAACCTCAGGTCAAGAATGTCATCGAAGAGTATTTCAAAGGCAAGAAATGAAAGATGAGGGATCAGCAGTTGGTGTAAGGGCTATGTCGCTGGACTCCCATGTTGTCAACCATGGTTCGAGTCCAGATCTGGTGGCTTAAACTCATTCCTGGTGTGTGTGCGTGTGTGCCCAAGATCCCAAGAGGAAAATGGAGGAGAAGGGATTGAGGTATGGCCATCACCCCTGGGGGGTGATTTCTCGCTTTCTGTCTCTCTCTGTCTTTCTGGCGAGCACATGCACCC